>NC_079192.1:410211557-410279057 GCF_029499605.1 Hyla sarda
TGGTCACATAACACTGAGCTCCAATCATATCCCTATACAGCAGGGTGGTCACATAACACTGAGCTCCAATCATATCCCTATACAGCAGGGTGGTCACATAACACTGAGCTCCAATCATAGCCCTATACAGCAGGGTGGTCACATAACACTGAGCTCCAATCATAGCCCTATACAGCAGGGTGGTCACATAACACTGAGCTCCAATCATATCCCTATACAGCAGGGTGGTCACATAACACTGAGCTCCAATCATATCCCTATACAGCAGGGTGGTCACATAACACTGAGCTCCAATCATAGTCCTATACAGCAGGGTGGTCACATAACACTGAGCTCCAATCATATCCCTATACAGCAGGGTGGTCACATAACACTGAGCTCCAATCATATCCCTATACAGCAGGGTGGTCACATAACACTGAGCTCCAATCATATCCCTATACAGCAGGGTGGTCACATAACACTGAGCTCCAATCATAGCCCTATACAGCAGGGTGGTCACATAACACTGAGCTCCAATCATAGCCCTATACAGCAGGGTGGTCACATAACACTGAGCTCCAATCATATCCCTATACAGCAGGGTGGTCACATAACACTGAGCTCCAATCATATCCCTATACAGCAGGGTGGTCACATAACACTGAGCTCCAATCATAGCCCTATACAGCAGGGTGGTCACATAACACTGAGCTCCAATCATAGCCCTATACAGCAGGGTGGTCACATAACACTGAGCTCCAATCATATCCCTATACAGCAGGGTGGTCACATAACACTGAGCTCCAATCATATCCCTATACAGCAGGGTGGTCACATAACACTGAGCTCCAATCATAGTCCTATACAGCAGGGTGGTCACATAACACTGAGCTCCAATCATAGTCCTATACAGCAGGGTGGTCACATAACACTGAGCTCCAATCATATCCCTATACAGCAGGGTGGTCACATAACACTGAGCTCCAATCATAGTCCTATACAGCAGGGTGGTCACATAACACTGAGCTCCAATCATATCCCTATACAGCAGGGTGGTCACATAACACTGAGCTCCAATCATATCCCTATACAGCAGGGTGGTCACATAACACTGAGCTCCAATCATAGCCCTATACAGCAGGGTGGTCACATAACACTGAGCTCCAATCATATCCCTATACAGCAGGGTGGTCACATAACACTGAGCTCCAATCATATCCCTATACAGCAGGGTGGTCACATAACACTGAGCTCCAATCATATCCCTATACAGCAGGGTGGTCACATAACACTGAGCTCCAATCATATCCCTATACAGCAGGGTGGTCACATAACACTGAGCTCCAATCATAGTCCTATACAGCAGGGTGGTCACATAACACTGAGCTCCAATCATATCCCTATACAGCAGGGTGGTCACATAACACTGAGCTCCAATCATATCCCTATACAGCAGGGTGGTCACATAACACTGAGCTCCAATCATAGCCCTATACAGCAGGGTGGTCACATAACACTGAGCTCCAATCATAGCCCTATACAGCAGGGTGGTCACATAACACTGAGCTCCAATCATATCCCTATACAGCAGGGTGGTCATATAACACTGAGCTCCAATCATAGTCCTATACAGCAGGGTGGTCACATAACACTGAGCTCCAATCATATCTCTATACAGCAGGGTGGTCACATAACACTGAGCTCCAATCATATCCCTATACAGCAGGGTGGTCACATAACACTGAGCTCCAATCATATCCCTATACAGCAGGGTGGTCACATAACACTGAGCTCCAATCATATCCCTATACAGCAGGGTGGTCACATAACACTGAGCTCCAATCATATCCCTATACAGCAGGGTGGTCACATAACACTGAGCTCCAATCATAGTCCTATACAGCAGGGTGGTCACATAACACTGAGCTCCAATCATATCCCTATACAGCAGGGTGGTCACATAACACTGAGCTCCAATCATATCCCTATACAGCAGGGTGGTCACATAACACTGAGCTCCAATCATAGTCCTATACAGCAGGGTGGTCACATAACACTGAGCTCCAATCATATCCCTATACAGCAGGGTGGTCACATAACACTGAGCTCCAATCATATCCCTATACAGCAGGGTGGTCACATAACACTGAGCTCCAATCATATCCCTATACAGCAGGGTGGTCACATAACACTGAGCTCCAATCATACCCCTATACAGCAGGGTGGTCACATAACACTGAGCTCCAATCATATCCCTATACAGCAGGGTGGTCACATAACACTGAGCTCCAATCATATCCCTATACAGCAGGGTGGTCACATAACACTGAGCTCCAATCATATCCCTATACAGCAGGGTGGTCACATAACACTGAGCTCCAATCATAGCCCTATACAGCAGGGTGGTCACATAACACTGAGCTCCAATCATATCCCTATACAGCAGGGTGGTCACATAACACTGAGCTCCAATCATATCCCTATACAGCAGGGTGGTCACATAACACTGAGCTCCAATCATATCCCTATACAGCAGGGTGGTCACATAACACTGAGCTCCAATCATATCCCTATACAGCAGGGTGGTCACATAACACTGAGCTCCAATCATATCCCTATACAGCAGGGTGGTCACATAACACTGAGCTCCAATCATAGCCCTATACAGCAGGGTGGTCACATAACACTGAGCTCCAATCATATCCCTATACAGCAGGGTGGTCACATAACACTGAGCTCCAATCATATCCCTATACAGCAGGGTGGTCACATAACACTGAGCTCCAATCATAGCCCTATACAGCAGGGTGGTCACATAACACTGAGCTCCAATCATATCCCTATACAGCAGGGTGGTCACATAACACTGAGCTCCAATCATATCCCTATACAGCAGGGTGGTCACATAACACTGAGCTCCAATCATAGCCCTATACAGCAGGGTGATCACATAACACTGAGCTCCAATCATATCCCTATACAGCAGGGTGGTCACATAACACTGAGCTCCAATCATATCCCTATACAGCAGGGTGGTCACATAACACTGAGCTCCAATCATATCCCTATACAGCAGGGTGGTCACATAACACTGAGCTCCAATCATAGCCCTATACAGCAGGGTGGTCACATAACACTGAGCTCCAATCATACCCCTATACAGCAGGGTGGTCACATAACACTGAGCTCCAATCATATCCCTATACAGCAGGGTGGTCACATAACACTGAGCTCCAATCATAGCCCTATACAGCAGGGTGGTCACATAACACTGAGCTCCAATCATATCCCTATACAGCAGGGTGGTCACATAACACTGAGCTCCAATCATAGTCCTATACAGCAGGGTGGTCACATAACACTGAGCTCCAATCATATCCCTATACAGCAGGGTGGTCACATAACACTGAGCTCCAATCATAGCCCTATACAGCAGGGTGGTCACATAACACTGAGCTCCAATCATATCCCTATACAGCAGGGTGGTCACATAACACTGAGCTCCAATCATAGCCCTATACAGCAGGGTGGTCACATAACACTGAGCTCCAATCATATCCCTATACAGCAGGGTGGTCACATAACACTGAGCTCCAATCATAGTCCTATACAGCAGGGTGGTCACATAACACTGAGCTCCAATCATATCCCTATACAGCAGGGTGGTCACATAACACTGAGCTCCAATCATATCCCTATACAGCAGGGTGGTCACATAACACTGAGCTCCAATCATATCCCTATACAGCAGGGTGGTCACATAACACTGAGCTCCAATCATATCCCTATACAGCAGGGTGGTCACATAACACTGAGCTCCAATCATATCCCTATACAGCAGGGTGGTCACATAACACTGAGCTCCAATCATATCCCTATACAGCAGGGTGGTCACATAACACTGAGCTCCAATCATATCCCTATACAGCAGGGTGGTCACATAACACTGAGCTCCAATCATATCCCTATACAGCAGGGTGGTCACATAACACTGAGCTCCAATCATAGCCCTATACAGCAGGGTGGTCACATAACACTGAGCTCCAATCATATCCCTATACAGCAGGGTGGTCACATAACACTGAGCTCCAATCATATCCCTATACAGCAGGGTGGTCACATAACACTGAGCTCCAATCATAGCCCTATACAGCAGGGTGGCCACGAGGAAACAAAATGTAATCTCAGTGCTCAGAGAGAGGGACCCTGGAGTGGAAGCTGCAGTTTTACACTGTAAAATCACTCCCTCCCCCTCCTCCTCTCAGTGAAATAGCTTTACACTGGCACAATCACCTCCCCCCTCCTCTGCCCTGCACTCCTCTCTCCCCATTGCTCAGAGTGACCACTTTACTCTCCCTCCCCTCCATTCTCAGTGTGACAGCTCCCTCCCCTCCCCCCTCTCCTCCGTTATCAGTGTAAAAACATTAGCAAGGAGAGGGGAGAGAACTATGATCTGAATCAGCTGGCATATAGGCAGTGCTGCTCAGCCAATCACTGCAGAACAGAGGGAGGACAGTGTGAATATTCATCAGATGGGAGGGGCTAAGGCCGAGCTCAGGCAGCTCTCTGCAGCACAGGGGTTTTCTGGGTAATTGTCACGTCACGGCCCCTGGATGCTGCTGATAACAGCCTGAATAGGGGGTCGCAAGTCATGAAAACCTGGAACAGCTGAATTTCCTGTCAGACAGAAGAATGCAGATAAAGCTTGTTTCTAAGCAGAATTGGTAATGGAAGTGATTTACAAACCTGTATAACTTTACCTTCTGCACTAAAAGCTGAACAATTGTTTACTGTGAGACTTGTCCTTTAACTTTCTGGCACCAGATGATTTGAAAAAAAAAAAAAAAAAGTTTTTCAACAGAGTACTCCTTTAACTGTGTTTTGCCCATTTAGGCAAGCTATTTTGACCAAGTCTGCATGCCTAAATTTATTGAGCTGCTGCTATGTGATTGGCTAATTAGCTATTTGAATGAACCCCTTAAGGACCAAGCCCATTTTGGCCTTAAGGACCAGAGTGTTTTTTGCACATCTGACCACTGTCACTTTAAACATTAATAACTCTGGAATGCTTTTAGTTATCATTCTGATTCCGAGAATGTTTTTTCGTGACATATTCTACTTTAACATAGTGGTAAATTTTTGTGGTAACTTGCATCCTTTCCTTGTAAAAAATCCTAAAATTTGATGAAAAATTTGAAAATTTTGCATTTTTCTAACTTTGAAGCCCTCTGCTTGTAAGGAAAATGTATATTACAAATAAAAAAAAATGTTATTCACATATACAATATGTCTACTTTATGTCTGCATCATAAAATTGATGATTTTTTTCTTTTGGAAGACACCAGAGGGCTTCAAAGTTCAGCAGCAATTTTCCAATTTTTGACAAAATTTTCAAACTCACTATTTTTCAGGGATCAGTTAAGGTTTGAAGTGGATTTGAAGGGCCTTCATATTAGAAATACCCCACAAATGACCCCATTATAAAAACTACACCCCCCAAAGTATTCAAAATGACATTCAGTCAGCGTTTTAACCCTTTATGTGTTTCACAGGAATAGCAGCAAAGTGAAGGAGGAAATTCAAAATCTTCATTTTTTACACTCGCATGTTCTTGTAGACCCAATTTTTGAATTTTTACAAGGAGTAAAAGGAGAAAATGTATACTTATATTTGTATCCCAATTTCTCTCGAGTAAGCACATACCTCATATGCCTATGTTAATTGTTCGGCGGGCGCAGTAGAGGGCTCAGAAGCAAAGGAGCGACGAGGGGATTTTGGAGAGTAAGTTTTTCTGAAATAGTTTTTGGGGGGCATGTTGCATTTAAGAAGCCCCTATGGTGCCAGAACAGCAAAAAAACCCTCACATGGCATACCATTTTGGAAACTAGACCCCTTGAGGAGCGTAACAAGGCATAAAGTGAGCCTTAATACCCCACAGGTGTTTCACGACTTTTGCATATGTAAAAAAAAATTATTTTTTTTCACTAAAATGTGTGTTTCCCCCCAAATTTCACATTTTCCAAGGGTTAATAGCAGGAAATACCCCCGAATATTTGTAACCCCTTCTCTTCTGAGTATGGAGGTACCCCATAAGTTGACCTGAAGTACACTACGGGCGAAATACAATGCTCAGAAGAGAAGGAGTCATATTTGGCTTTTTGAGAGCAAATTTTGCTTGGGGGGCATGTCGCATTTAGGAAGCCCCTATGGTGCCAGAACAGCAAAAAAAAAAACCACATGGCATACCATTTTGGAAACTAGACCCCTGGAGGAACGTAATAAGGAATAAAGTGAGCCTTAATACCCCACAGGTGTTTCACGACTTTTGCATATGTAAAAAAAAAAAAAAAATGTTCACTAAAATGTGTGTTTCTCCCCCAAATTTCATATTTTTGCAAGGGTTAATAGCAGAAAATACCCCCCCAACATTTGTAACCCCATCTCTTCTGAGTATGGAGGTACCCCATAAGTTGACCTGAAGTGCACTATGGGCGAACTACAATGCTCAGAAGAGAAGGAGTCATATTTGGCTTTTTGAGAGCAAATTTTGCTCGGGGGGCATGTCGCATTTAGGAAGCCCCTATGGTGCCAGAACAGCAAAAAAAAAAAAAACACATGGCATACCATTTTGGAAACTAGACCCCTTGAGGAACGTAATAAGGAATAAAGTGAGCCTTAATACCCCACAGGTGTTTCACGACTTTTGCATATGTAAAAAAAAAAAAAAAATGTTCACTAAAATGTGTGTTTCTCCCCCAAATTTCATATTTTTGCAAGGGTTAATAGCAGAAAATACCCCCCCAACATTTGTAACCCCATCTCTTCTGAGTATGGAGGTACCCCATAAGTTGACCTGAAGTGCACTATGGGCGAACTACAATGCTCAGAAGAGAAGGAGTCATATTTGGCTTTTTGAGAGCAAATTTTGCTCGGGGGGCATGTCGCATTTAGGAAGCCCCTATGGTGCCAGAACAGCAAAAAAAAAAAAAACAACACATGGCATACTATTTTGGAAACTAGACCCCTTGAGGAACGTAACAAGGGGTACAGTGAGCATTTGCCCCCCACTGGTTTCTGACAGATCTTTGGAACAGTGGGCTGTACAAGTTTTCATTTTCACGGACCACTGTTCCAAAGATCTGTCAGACACATGTGGGGGGTAAATTCTCACTGCACCCCTCATTACATTCCGTGAGGGGTGTAGTTTCCGAAATGGGGTCACATGTGTTTTTTTTTTTTTTTTTTTGCGTTTGTCAAAACCGCTGTAACAATCAGCCACCCCTGTGCAAATCACCTCAAATGTACATGGTGCACTCTCCCTTCTGGGCCTTGTTGTGCGCCCCAGAGCACTTTGCGCCCACATATGGGGTATCTCCGTAGTCGGGAGAAATTGCGTTACAAATTTTGGGGGGGCTTTTTTCCCTTTTACCTCTTGTGAAAATGTAAAGTATAGGGCAACATCAGCATGTTAGTGTAAAAAATTACATTTTTTTACACTAACATTCTGGTGTAGACCCCAACATTTCCTTTTCATGAAAGGTTAAAGGAGAAAAAGCCCCCCAAACCTTGTAACGCAATTTCTCCCGAGTACGGCGATACCCCATATGTGGCCCTAAACTGTTGCCCTGAAATACGACAGGGCTCCAGAGTGAGAGAGCGCCATGTGCATTTGAGGCCTAAATTAGGGATTTGCATAGGGGTGGACATAGGGGTATTCTACGCCAGTGATTCCCAAACAGGGTGCCTCCAGCTGTTGCAAAACTCCTGCATGCGTGGACAGTTAATGGCTGGGAGTTGTGGTTTTTCAACAGCTGGAGGCTCTGCTTTGGAAACAGTGGTGTACCGGACATTCTTATTGGGGGAGGGGGGCTGGGTAGGGGTATGTGTATATGTAGTGTTTTTAACTTTTTATTTTGTGTTAGTGTAGTGATGTGTTTTTTAGGGTACAGTCACGCGGGCGGGGGATTACAGCGAGTTTCCCAGCGCAAAATTTGCTGCATCTCAAACTTTCAGCGAGAAACCCACTGTAAAACCCTTGCCCATGTGAATGTACCCTGTACATTCACAGGGGGGGTGCACCAGCTGTTGCAAAACCACAACTCCCAGCATGCATGGTCTGTTAGTGCATGCTGGGAGTTATAGTTTTGCAACAGCTGGAGGCACACAGGTTAGGAAACACTGAGTTAGAAACAGACTATTTCCCAACCAGTGTGTCTCCAGTTGTTGCAAAACTACAAAACTACAAGCATGCCCAGACAGCTGAAGGATTTTACGGCAAAATCCCGCCAGCCGGGCTCGTTCTTTGCCACCTCGTAGTTTGACCAGAAGAGTTCTAGACTCTCTGGCCGAACGAAACTGACGTCAAACTCGGACGAACCGTAGGGGTGAATCAGGGCAAAGATGTCACTCGCCCTGAATTCCATCTGGAGGAGGAGCTCAACCACTTTAGCGCGAGGTGGGCACGCATCCTCACCCCTCCAAATCAGACGGACCACATTCCTGCGGTTATTGTCCTGCCCGGTTGTCGGGAGGGACCAGACCACTCCCCATTCCGCTCTCGGAAAGCCCCCAAACCGTGCCTCTCTATCCAGAAAGACAGGTCGACCTCACCCCTTCCCTCTACCTGGATCAACCTGTCGCCCCTACGCAGAGCCTCCAGGAGGCTCTGTTGCAAGTAACCCCCGGGGCCGGACGTAGACGGGGACCCCTCTGGACCCCCCGGCAGCGACATTAGCATAGCTCCTAGGAGCAGTCACTGCCAGGGGGGCAGCCGGACCAGACCCAGACCCACCATTCACACCACCACTCACATCATCCTTTTTTCCATCCATACCAGACTTCCCATTCGCACCACTACTCCCACCAACATTCACTCCACTGACACTCCTCTCATCCACAACACTACTACACTCAGCATTCTCACATCCTGCTTTCATACCCTGCCTAACTGATTCTGGGCTGGCTGGGTATTGTAATACCGCTGGTTTAACTAAAGTCTTTTTTTCCGGCTTGGCTGCTGCTGGGGTCAATGCGATGGCGATGGCTCCTCCTGAATGGGCAATGACGCCTCCTGAGTCTGGGACTGCCCCACCGAGCGCACCCCAGCTCCTCCCACGCCGCCATTACCAGCGCACCCCAGCTCCTCCCACGGCGCCATTACCGTACACTGATCTTGGCACGGGACACTCCCCCCCCCCCCCTCACAGGGGAGTGTCCCGCAGTGCCCGCAGAACACACTGTACTCGGGGGACCGCCCCCCGAGCACACGGACCCAAAGCTCTCTGGCGCCCGGACATTCCCCCCCCCCCTCACAGGGGAGTGCCCGCAGCGCCAGTAGTGCCCACAGTACTCGGGGAACCGCCCCCCGAGCACACGGCAGTGTAGCTCGCCCCTGGCACTTGGACACGCCCCCTGCCACCCTGGGGCGGTCCTGCAGTGCCAGAGCTGCCCGGCATGAGCCCATCCTGCCCTTCCCTACCAACAGGATGGGTGGGCTTCACAACTATTGCGCCCTTAGCCTTTTCGAAGGCCTTACTGTACTCCCCATGCTGGCCCCGCTCCACCACAGGAACGGGGTCTGGCAGTTTGGGGGAGCCCGCAGCCTGAACCAGCTTTGCAGCTGGTCCAGACTGCTGGAAAGGGACAAATACATATTGCACCGTCTCCTTGGTCTTTCGTTTCTTGGACCTCTGCTGGACCACCACATCCTCACACTCATCGTCGCCAAAGGTGAAACTCTGGAGGTGGGCTGGGGACTCTTGCATCACAATCGCCCTCAATAGACCCCCAGCCTCACTCTCCACGTCATCCTCCTCACTCTCACTTGGTGGTAGTGCCATCTGTCCAGCCTCAATGTAGCTGTCCTGCGTCTGGGTGTCACAGGGAGCAGTTACAGGCATAGCATCAACTTCCACACATTGTGCATTTTCCTCCATCTTCTCCTCTTCCTCCTTTACCTCTTCACCACCATCCTCACTATCTTCACCGCCACTACTCTCCCCATCATCCACCTCCACCTTACCTGGGGATTTCATGGCGGCAAACCAATCGCTGTTGATCAGTTTCTCCTTAAAGAGACTGCTCCCCTCCAGTATCTCCGCTCTCCTCGCCTCCAGCTTCACAATCTCGCCTCTCAGTGATGTTATCCTTTTCTTCAGTTCTGGCTTGCTCTTTCTGGATCCAGCGCTCACCAGACTCTGGGCCGCACGCAGATCCTCTCTGGCCATCCTCAGCTCCCTGCCGCACTGATCATACTCCGCAAACCTTGCGGCCATGCGGGAGCAGTACGTGGAGCTGGACTCCTTGGGCCCTCTCTCCGACCACATCTCCACACTGCTTTTCCGTGCCCTTCTTCCACCTGTGGATCTCTGGCTGGCACCCGTAGCCTGAGAAGCAGAGCCTGCATTGCTGCAGACTCTGTCAGATCTATTCCCGGCCGGAACAATAGCTGTCGAAGTTTTCACTCCACTCCCCGCCAGCCTAGAACGGGAAGTGGAGCCATGAGGCTCCATTGCAGGAGGCTCTTCCCCAGGAATCTGCCACCTCCCTGGGAAAGCAGGTGGAAAAAATCAGCCTCTCTCCTCTGGAAGTCTGGAGTCTCAGGAGCTCAGCAACACACAGACACACCTAGTGACCACACCCTCCAGAGCTGTACTCACTATTCTGCTGGTGAGGTCAATGTGTGCATACATTACATTACTTATTCTGTACTGATCCTGATTATATCCTGTAACTCTTTTTATTATAAAAATACAAAACACATCCAATACAAAACATAAAACAAAAACAAGCTTAACCAGCTATAACAAACATAACAAAAATAAAATTACAAAAACAAACTCTGCCTAACCGGCCAGCCCAAATTTACTAAAATACACTTTTTTTTCCCCTTTTGCCCATACCAAAATAACTCACACAAACACACATACAAAAATAGCCCAACTTGGCTTAAAAAAAAATATATAAACATAAAATTCAGCACGACTTGGCTATAAAAACAAAAAGGAACATAAAAGTAGCACAACTGGCTATAACTCAAAAATTATCCTCACCCAGGGAAGAGAATAAAAAAAATAAAAATAAAAAAAATAATAAATAAATAAATAAATTACTAAGCACAACTCGCTTAAAAAAATAAAATAAAAAATACTCGATACAAAATAACGCTCTGCCTCCCAGCCAGAGATCCACTGGTGAAAGAAGGGCAAGGAAAAGCAGCGCGGAGATGCGGCCGGAGAGAGGGCCCAAAGAGCCCAGCCCCACGCACCGCCCCCGCACGGCCGCAAGGCCCGCGAAGCACGCCCAGCGCGGCAAGGAGCCGAGGACGGCCAGAGAGGATCCGCGCACGGCCCAGAATCCGGCGAGCGCCAGACCCAAAAAGAGCAAGCCAGAACCGAAGAGAAGGACAACACCGCCGAAAAACGAGACCGCGAAGCCGGAGGCGAGGAGGGCAGAGACACCGGAGGGGAGCGCCCCCCCCCCAAGGAGAAACATAAACATACACAAACATACACATACACATAAATACATATGACACCACTTTACTACTGGCCGACTGCCACTATACACTATATAATATAAAACAATATAAATATAAAACACAATATATACAAAAATCACAGAAAATATACAAAATATAATAAATACACTACAGAAAACACCTACACTAAAACTATCCCCTCACCCACACCACCCCTCCTGTACATGGGTCAGAGTCCATACCGTCCATACAGTTCTCAAAGTACAGTCCTTAACTGACCCATGTCAGGTCCCCAAAACACCACAAAAACACAACCCACAAATACACCCTCCCCACCTAACACTCCTCCCAACCAACTTATATACAAACTTATACACTCTGAACCACAACCCCCTTTAGGCCCAAGTTTGGTTGCCTGTAAGCCCTTCATACCATGTCTACTGAAAACAAAACAAAAAGCTAATGTGCACATGCATCAGCCCACCACCAGGGAGAAGGATGGCAGACCTGATACATAAATCATTTTATACTCTTTCCCTAACTCCCCCTACAATTCTCCCTAATTCTATCCCTACAATAAATCTGACCCTGCCCTCACCCTATCTCTACCCCTATAACACTGCCCCTAACCAAAATAAAAGGTACTCTACCCAAAAGGTTTAGTACCTAGGGCACATGAAATGAGAAACCTCTCCACAGGAGAGAAGCCCTACTGGTACCAAGACTGCCATACTCCAGAGATTTTATCTTCCCGAGGTCACCGGTGATGTTCCTACAGAGCTCCACCTCGGAGAATATTTTCTGTTGGGTCGACACTAAGCATCGTGCGTTCCACGTGTAGTACCTAACCACTAAACTGACTAAGAATAAAGTGCCACGATCTCGGCCACCCAGGTTCCTGAATGCCCCATAAGCCCACTCCGGATAGGCAAGGCCGGCAAGTTGACTCCAGCCGATGGAAGCGCCCACCCTGTTGTAGACCCCTATGTTAAAGGGACAATGAAGCAGGAAGTGGTCCATGCTTTCCAGCATGTCCCCGCACTCTTCTCGGGGACATCCCCGGTCATCAGATCTCCTGCACTTCAGATTGTCCCTTACACATAGCTTCCCCTGAAAGCAGCACCAGGCCAAGTCCCAAAATTTCTGGGGGATCCTTTTCATTTTTAAAAGATACAACCCCACTCTCAGATCCCGACCTGGGCAGTCCCTGAGCGCCAGAGGCCTCTGGAAGTGGGTCAACAGAACCCGTTTGTCAAGGAACTGCCTTGACTGGGTCCTGATCTCCCACACTCCCAGACCCCACCGACGTATCGCCTTCAGAGTCGGGGTAGCGTAAGCCGGAAGATATCCATGGGGCGTACGGAGGTCCTTCACTTGCCCTCCTGTCTCCCATTCCTGGAAGAAAGGCCGAAACCATTCCCTGCAGGAGAGTACCCACGGAGGAGCCCTCTCTTTCCAGAGGTTTGCAATGTTGGCTTTCAAGAAGGTGTTCGTTAAGAACACCACAGGGTTTACCATAGATAAACCCCCTAGTCTCCTCGTGCTGTACGTAACCTCCCTCTTGACTAGGTTCAACCTGTTCCCCCATAACAGTTGGAAAAACAGGCTGTAGACCCTAGTGTAGTAGGCATCTGGCAAGATACATACACTGCCCAGATAGATAAACAAGGGGAGCAGGTATGATTTGATCAGGTGTACCCTTTCCCTGAGGGTCATAGACCAACCCTTCCACTGGTTCACCTTCTGAGTGGCATCCTGGAGCTTACCGTCCCAGTTTTTGGTGGGATAATCATCCTGGCCGAACGTGATGCCCAGAATTTTTGCTGACTCTTGGAGCCCTGGAAGGGTGTCCGGGAGATCAAACGTGGGATCTCCCCCTCCCAGCCAGAGACTTTCACACTTATCCCGGTTGATCTTGGACCCGGATGCCTCCGAGTAGCGGTCCACATCTGACATCACCACATCGACCTCCTCCTGTGAGGAGACGAAAATAGTGACATCATCAGCGGACGCCACCACTCTGGGCGACATCCGGCTCCGCCAGAGTCATCCCGACTCCCGCCAACGGCCCACAATCTACCCTCCGGACGAAGGGATCGATTGCGAACACTTATAACATCGGGCTCAAAAGGACAACCCTGACGGACTCCGGACCCCACCTCAAAAGAGCGGCCTGACCAACCGTTCACCAGCGGGAAACTCTCTGCCCCTGCATATAAGGTGACAAGCCAATTCACAAAAGTACTCGGTAAGCCATATCTCAGGAGGACGGACCAGAGGTACTCGTGGTTCACCCGATCAAATGCTTTGGCCTGATCCAAGGACAGCATGTACCCCTTCCAGAGACCCGCACTACTCCGCTCCACTGCCTCCCTGTCACTGAGGACAGCACTTAAGGTGCTTCAGCCTGGAACAGAGCAGTGCTGGGCCCCCGAAAGGAGCCGGGGTGCAAACTTCACCAACCGATTAAACAGTATCTTAGCCAGAAGCTTCCTGTCCGTATTGAGAAGAGCTATGGGCCTCCAATTCTCAATCCGGCTAGGATCTTTACCCTTTGACAGAAGAATAAGGGCTGACCTCCTCATTGACTTTGGTTGAGTGCCCGAGGAGAGACACTCATTGAATACCTCAGTCAAGAGGGGAGCTAAAGACTCCTTAAAGGTCCTGTACCACTCGGATGTTAAGCCATCCGGACCTGGCGACTTCTTGGGGGCGAGCCCCTCGATCGCCAGTCTCACTTCCTCTTCCCTGATTTCTTCTGCCAAAACATCAAGAGAGGGGTCTACCCCTGGCTCAGGAATGGTTTCAGCCAGGAAAGCCGACATCCAGTCTCGATCTAGATCCTTCCTTCCCAAGAGGTGCGAGTAGAAGGATCTGACGACCTCCAGGATCCCCGATCTGGACCGATTCAGAGATCCCGTACTATCAATCAGTCCTGAGACCACTTTACTACTCACTGACATCTTACAGTTCTTGTAAGGGTCGGGCGAGCGGTACCTCCTGTAATCCCTCTCAAAAACCAAAGATGCGTGTCTATCGTACTTACACCTCATCAGCAAGGACTTCACTCTGGAGATATCCTCCCGGCTACCTCCAGTCAAGACAAGGAGCTCGAGTTTCCTCCTCAGACCCTGATACAGGCGGTACCTATTCAGGGACCTGAGGCTCGAGAGCTGGCGGAAGAACCCCGCAACCCGCTTCTTGAATATCTCCCACCACTCTGACTTACTACTACAAAGGTCCAGTAAAGGTACTTGACTCTGAAGAAAATCCTCAAAGGACTGTCTTATCTCTGCTTGCTCCAGGAGGGACGAATTCAGCTTCCAATAACCTTTACCCATCCGGGGGTCTCTGAAACATTCAAGGAAAACAAAATCATACAGTGATCGGAGAATTCCACCTCAACCACGGACAATGCGGAAGAGACGGCTTCCTCCTTTAAATAAAACCTGTCTATCCTAGACCTGCAGCTACCTCGATGATTGGTGAAACCCACGTGGCCTGAGGGGCTCCGGATGTGGGCGTCCACTAGGCGAGCTTCCCTAACTATATTATTCAGGGCCACGCTATCGTAAGCCAGCGGACCATTGGAACCTCTCCTATCTTGGGACCTCGTGACATTATTGAAGTCCCCTCCAAAAATCACTTGCCGGCTAGTAAAAAGGAAGGGCTTAATCCTCATAAAGAGATCTTTGCGGCCCCACTTGGTTTGTGGGGCGTAGATGTTAATGAGCCGGAGCTCTTGCCCTTTCATGAGGACATCTAAGATCAGGCACCTCCCCATTTATAACTCAATAACCCGTCGGCATTCAACCGGAGCGGTAAAAAGGACCGCCATCCCACTATACGGCTCAGCCGCAAGAGACCAGTGGGAGGGCCCGCGCCTCCACTCTCTTCTGGCTTTAACCAGAGAGGCTAGATCTGACAACCTGGTCTCCTGTAAAAGGAAAATGTCGGCTTCAACACGGCCGAGAAAATCAAAGGCTGCGAATCTAGCCGTATCCGACTTTATACTGGCACAGTTAATGGATGCCAGCGTCAATGGGGTGAGTGCCGCCATCATGGGTGATTGAGTTAGATGGCCTCACCTTTATTTTTTCTTCCCCTTCTTCTTCGCCCCCTCATCCCCAGAAGAAGAAGAAAGGGCATGACCGCTTTTGCCTCTTTTTTTGGACTCACTCTGGTCCATATGGTCCCCGTCTCCGTCTGACCCAGGTCTAGCCCTGCCCTCCGAGGAAGGTGCCTCAACAGGACAGGGCCCAGTTCCCCCTCAGAGGCTCTTTCTCCCTAGGCACCTCGCCCTCACCTTCCCCCTCCAAGGAGGGGGAGGAGATGTTATCAAGGACGAGGTACCGGTTTGACAGGTCAACCAGAGGGGGGGCAGTCAGGCTTCCGCTTGGGACCCGGCCCGCAGTACAAGGGAGAGAGGGCTTGCACGTCTTCTTTCTCCCTTTCCTTTTGCCCTTGTCTTTCTTTTTGGCCTTCTCTACACTCTCCTCATCCACACTTTCATAGTGGGAGGAATCGGAAGAGTCGGCCATATTGCCTTCCTCTTCGCCCAGTCTCCTGATCTCCTCATCCAGCATGTCCTCCTCCAGGGCTTCAGTAATTTCAGGGCCAGCTTTAGGAGCAGGGGCGGGAGCTACCCCAGTCACTTGGGCACTCTCCAGCTCCCTACTCCTCCTCCGATTTTCCTCCCGCCTTAGTTTGGCGGGGCCCTTCCTCCTCACTAGCCCTGGTGCGCCCCCATCCCTGCTCGTACCCTCTCCAGCCGAGTCAACTTCACAGCTCTCCCCAGCCGGAGCGGCCGCCGCATGGGCGAAGGAAATAGGACAACGGATAAAAGGGTGCCCGAGGACACCACACAGATGGCAGCGGATCTGCCTACAGGATGCGGCCAGATGACCCACCCCACCACACAAAGCACAGACCTGTACAGTACAGGCTGCGCTAAAATGGGTGGGGCTACCGCACCTGTGACAGACCTTAGGCTGCCCCTGGTAGAAGACCTGGATCCTGTCACGTCCAAGGAAGGCGGGCAACCGTACTACCTGAACGCCTGAGTTTGACGGAAAACGTCCAGGCCCCGGACCAGATCCCGTGCTCATCAAAGTTTTTCTTGGGCATGTCCGTCACATCCCCATAACGACCGAGCCAGGTCATGATGTCATAACAAGAAAGTGACTCGTTACAGGTCAAAACGGTCACCTTCTTGACTGAGTTCTGACGGGAAATTACCTTTACAGCAAAATCCCGCCAGCTGGGCTCGTTCTTTGCCACCTCGTAGTTTGACCAGAAGAGTTCGAGACCCTCTGGCCGAACGAAACTGACGTCAAACTCGGATGTACCGTAGGGGTGGATCAGGGCAAAGATGTCATTCGCCCTGAATTCCATCTGGAGGAGGAGCTCAACCACTTTAGCGCGAGGTGGGCACGCATCCTCACCCCTCCAAATCAGACAGACCACATTCCTGCGGTTATTGTCCTGCCCGGTTGTCGGGAGGGACCAGACCACCTGCCCATTCCGCTCTCGGAAAGCCCCCAAACCGTGCCTCTCTATCCAGAAAGACAGGTCGACTTCACCCCTTCCCTCTACCTGGATCGACCTGTCTCCCCTACGCAGAGCCTCCAGGAGGCGCTGTTGCAAGTAACCCCCGGGGCCGGACGGAGACGGGGACCCCCCTGGACCCCCGGCAGCGACATTAGCATAGCTCCTAGGAGCAGTCACTGCCGGGGGGGAAGCCGGACCAGACCCAGACCCACCATTCACACCACCACTCACGTCATCCTTTTTTCCATCCATACCAGACTTCCCATTCGTACCACTACTCCCACCAACATTCACTCCACTGACACTCCTCTCATCCACAACACTACTACACTCAGCATTCTCACATCCTGCACTCATACCCTGCCTAACTGACTCTGGGCTGGCTGGGAGTTGTAGTATGGCTGGTTTAACCAAAGTTTTTTTCTCTGGCTTGGCTGCTGGGGTCAATGCTGCTGATGATGGCTCCTCCTCCCGACTGGGCAATGACGCCTCCTGAGTCTGGGGCTGCCCCCCCGGGCGCACCCTAGCTCCTCCCACGGCACCATTGCCGGCACCGGGACACTCCCCCCCCCACACAGGGGAGTGCCTCGCAGTACCCGCAGAACAAACTGTACTCGGGGGACCGCCCCCCGAGCACACGGACTCAACGCTCTCTGGCGCCCGGACACTCCCCCTCCCCCCTCACAGGGGAGTGCCCCGCGGCGGGGAACCGGGGAACCGCCCCCCGAGCACACGGCAGCGTAACTTGCCTCTGGCACTTGGACACGCCCCCTGCCACCCTGGGGCGGTCCTGCAGTGCCAGAGCTGCCCGGCATGAGCCCATCCTGCCCTTCCCTACCGACAGAATGGGTGGGCTTCACAACTATTGCGCCCTTAGCCTTTCCTGACGCCATACTGTACTCCCCATGCTGGCCCCGCTCCACCACAGGAACGGGGTCTGGCAGTTTGGGGGAGCCCGCAGCCTGAACCAGCTTTGCAGCTGGCCCAGACTGCTGGAAAGGGACAAATACATATTGCACCGTCTCCTTGGTCTTCCGTTTTTTTTTACCTCTGCTGGACCACCACATCCTCACACTCCTCGTCCCCAAAGGTGAAATTCTGGAGGTGGGCTGGGGACTCCTGCATCACAATTGCCCTCAGCAGACCCCCAGCCCCACCCTCCACATCATCCTCCTCACTCTCGCTTGGCGGAAGTGCCACCTGTCCAGCCTCAATGTAGCTGTCCTGGGTCTGGGTGTCACATGGAGTAACTTCCACACTTTCCTCCATCTTCTCCTCTTCCTCCTTTACCTCCTCACCACCATCCTCACTATCTTCGCCGCCACTACTCTCCCCATCATCCACCTCCACCTTACCTGGGGATTTCATGGCGGCAAACCGATCGCTGTTGATCAGCTTCTCCTTGAAGAGACCGCTTCCCTCCAGTATCTCCTCTCTCCTCGCCTCCAGCTTCACAATCTCGCCTTTCAGCGATGTTATCCTTCTCTTCAGTTCTGGCTTGCTCTTTCTGGATCCGGCGCTCATCAGACTCTGGGCCGCACGCAGATCCTCTCTGGCCATCCTCAGCTCCTTGCCGCGCTGCTCATACTCTGCAAACCTTGCGGCTATGAAGGAGCAGTACGTGGAACTGGACTCTCCGGGCCCACTCCCCGACCACATCTCTACACTGCTTTTCCGTGCCCCTCTTCCACCAGTGGATCTCTGGTTGGCACCGGTAGCCTGGGAAGCAGAGCCTGCATTTCTGCAGACTCTGCCAGATCTTCTCCCGGCCGGAACAATGGCTGTTGAAGTTTTCACTCCACTCCCCGCCAGCCTAGAACGGGAAGTGGAGCCATGAGGCTCCATTGCAGGAGGCTCTTCCCCAGGAATCTGCCACCTGCCTGGGAAAGCAGGTGGAAAAAATCAGCCATTCTCCTCTGGAAGTCTGGAGTCTCAGGAGCTCAGCAACAGACACACCTAGTGACCACACCCTCCAGAGCTGTACTCACTATTCTGCTGGTGAGGTCACTGTGTACATACATTACATTACTTATCCTGTACTGATCCTGAGTTATATCCTGTACCCCAAGTGTTATTATCCAGTACCCAAGGGTTATTATCCTGTACCCCAAGTGTTATTATCCTGTACCCCAAGTGTTATTATCCTGTACCCCAAGTGTCATCATCCTGTACCCCAAGTGTTATCATCCTGTACCCCAAGTGATATTATCCTGTACCAAAAGTGTCATTATCCTGTACCCCAAGTGTCATTATCCTGTACCCCAAGTGTTATTATCCTGTACCCCAAGTGTCATCATCCTGTACCCCAAGTGTCATCATCCTGTACCCCAAGTGTTATCATCCTGTACCCCAAGTGATATTATCCTGTACCAAAAGTGTCATTATCCTGTACCCCAAGTGTCATTATCCTGTACCCCAAGTGTTATTATCCTGTACCCCAAGTGTTATCATCCTGTACCCCAAGTGTCAATATCCTGTAACCAAGTGTCATTATCCTGTACCCCAAGTGTCATTATCCTGTACCCCAAGTACCAACATGACATTATCCTGTACCCCAAGTGTTATCATCCTGTACCCCAAGTGTCATTATCCTGTAACCAAGTGTCATTATCCTGTACCCCAAGTGTTATCATCTTGTACCCCAAGTGTCATCATCCTGTACCCCAAGTGTTATCATCCTGTACCCCAAGTGTCATCATCCTGTACCCCAAGTGTCATTATCCTGTACCCCAAGTGTTATCATCCTGTACCCCAAGTGTCATCATCCTGTACCCCAAGTGTTATCATCCTGTACCCCAAGTGTCATCATCCTGTACCCCAAGTGTTATTATCCTGTACCCCAAGTGTTATTATCCTGTACCCCAAGTACCAACATGACATTATCCTGTACCCCAAGTGTCATTATCCTGCACCCCAAGTGTCATGACCCTGTACCCCAAGTGTCATTATCCTGTACCCCAAGTGTCATTATCCTGTACCCCAAGTGTCATTATCCTGTACCCCAAGTACCAACATGACATTATCCTGTACCCCAAGTGTTATCATCCTGTACCCCAAGTGTCATTATCCTGTAACCAAGTGTCATTATCCTGTACCCCAAGTGTTATCATCCTGTACCCCAAGTGTCATCATCCTGTACCCCAAGTGTTATCATCCTGTACCCCAAGTGTCATCATCCTGTACCCCAAGTGTCATTATCCTGTACCCCAAGTGTTATCATCCTGTACCCCAAGTGTCATCATCCTGTACCCCAAGTGTTATCATCCTGTACCCCAAGTGTCATCATCCTGTACCCCAAGTGTTATTATCCTGTACCCCAAGTGTTATTATCCTGTACCCCAAGTACCAACATGATATTATCCTGTACCCCAAGTGTCATTATCCTGTACCCCAAGTGTCATTATCCTGTACCCCAAGTACCAACATGACATTATCCTGTACCCCAAGTGTAAGTCTTTGGTATCCTCTGTGCCGCCCTGTCCAAAGTGAAGGAGTAACATCTGGAGTCTTCCTTCTGGATGTCCTTAGGTCAGTAATGTCTCAGACATCTCACTTGGATAGCTGCTATAACAGAAGTTCAGCCAAGTCGAGTCAGTGTCAAGTTAAGTCAGTCTACAGACAAGTCAAACAATCCACAAGTCCATATTGGTCAGATTGTTAAAGAACTGCAATAGTGACTACTACCAGCTATCTCTTCTAACATGTCTATTAGGTATGATATTCCTGTATCATCATCACTGTCTTCTGGTATATTGGACCTGCACATCAGTAAAGGACAAGCTGTTATCCATACATCCTGGCTTTTGAGGTATTTATTCCAAGGAGTTTGATCTGGATAGCTGCTTTTGGAGTAATGGTTAGTGGGAACTGTCAGCTAACTACAGGGTTGTTACACTTTACCCACCGGATACTACAACCCTCCCCACCAGACACACATACTAACTATAACCCTACTTCTGGTGTCACAAACCTAACAACCTGACAGCCAAGTATCCATACTCACTGTCCAACTCTTACTCCCACCTACAACACAATGGTCTTTCCTGAACCGCATTAACGTGAAACCATCCTCCACATACAATGCTACAGACAGTCTGGATCTGCGGCATATGTCAATGGCTGGAAGATCTAGTAGTGCCTTACAGCACAGTGTCATGTAGTTATGGAGCCAGATCAGCAGCTGAGCTCACTTCATAGACAGTGAGTGACGGCTGCTATCAGCACCTGGCACTCAACTCAATGACCGACACCAATAGTCACGCTGATGTTGGTCATTTAACTCCTTAAATGCTGCCATCAATAGAAAAGAGCTTATATTGTGAAGAGCTGAATTTGGCAGGTGCCCAATTTGCACCCCTGCAGCATATTAGCAGGGGGCCGATTTCCAAGGCAGCTGAAGGGGTTCTCAAAAAGTATAAGGAAATAAAATATAAAGGCCCCACCTTAATAAAAAATGAAATCACACCCATCAAAAAAATATATAAAAAGGTATACCTGTGTGCAGAATTGTGATAAAAAGTGCTAAAAAATTTCCATCTACCGTATATACACGAGTATAAACCGACCCAAATATAAGCCGAGGCCCCTAATTTTACCCCAAAATCCCAGGAAAAGTTATTGACTCGACTATAAGCCTAGGGTGGGAAATACATCATCCCCCCTGTCATCATCCAGACCCCCGTCATTAACACCCTCATCATCATCACCCTGTCATCATCCCCCCTTCATCATCACCGCCTGTCATCATCCTACCTCCCCCTCATCACCGCCTGTCATCATCACCGCCTGTCATTATCACCGCCTGTCATCATCCCCCCTTCATCATCACCGCCTGTCATCATCCCCCCTTCATCATCACCGCCTGTCATCATCCCCCCTTCATCATCACCGCGTGTCATCATCCCACACCCCCCCGTCATCATCCCACACCCCCCCTTCATCATCACCGCGTGTCATCATCCCACACCCCCCCTTCATCATCCCCTTGTCATCATCCCACACCCCCCCTTCATCATCCGCTTGTCATCATCACCACATGTCATCAGCCCCCCCTTTATCATCCCCTTGTCATCATCCCACACCCCCCCTTCATCATCCCCTTGTCATCATCACCACATGTCATCAGCCCCCCCCTTCATCATCACCGCTTGTCAATGTCTGACACAGTGGTCTTCAACCTGCGGTCCTCCAGATGTTTCAAAACTACAACTCCCAGCAACTTGCTGGGAGTTGTAGTTTTGAAACCTCTGGAGGTCCACAGGTTGAAGACCACTGGGGCCTTCGACATCATCCAGCCCCCCCCCCCCCTCACCCCTCGGCGGGTGGGGAGGTCGTCCGGTGGGATAGTGGTTCCGAGCTGCCATCTTCACCGGGGGGGGGGCCTCTTCTCCGCGCTTCGGGCCCGGAATAGAGGCGTTGCCTTGACGATGACGCAGAGGGACGTTGGTAATGAACGTCCCTCTGCGTCGTCGTCAAGGCAATGTGACTATTCCGGGACTGGGCCCGAAGCGCGGAGAAGAGGCACCCCGGTGAAGATGGCAGCCCGGAACCACTATCCCACTGGACGACCTCCCCACGGGACAGTCCTACAGCACCGGACCAGCGCACCCTAACGTCTCGCCGAGCGGAGGTGAGTACAGAACTAAAGGGGGTGAGAGGGGGGGGGCTGGATGATGTCGAAGGCCGCAGTGGTCTTCAACCTGCGGACCTCCAGAGGTTTCAAAACTACAACTCTCAGTCAGCCCGGACAGCCGATGGCTGCCCGGGCATGCTGGGAGTTGTAGTTTTGAAACATCTGGAGGTCCGCAGGTTGAAGACCACTGAGAGTATAAGACGAGGGGGGTGTTTTCAGCACGAAAAATCGTGCTGAAAAACTCTGCTTATACTCGAGTATATCAAAATGGTAGCAATTAAAACTACTGATCACGACACAAAAAATAGACAAGAAAATCAATCATTTTATATTTACCCCTTAAGCTGATCCTATATCTATAAGACAATTATATGGGCACTTTGGAAGACATTATTATGGTGCTATGTACATAATAGAGTAAACATTATGGCGGCACTATATATATATATATAAGACAATTATATGGGCACTTTGGGAGACATTATTATGGTACTCTATACAGAATAGAGGACACATTATGGCGGCACTATATATATATATATATATAACACAATTATATGGGCACTTTGGGAGACATTATTATGTTGCTATGTACAGAATAGAGGACACATTATGGCGGCACTATATATATATATATATAACACAATTATATGGGGCACTTTGGGAGACATTATTATGGTGCTATATACAGAATAGAGGACACATTATGGCGGCACTATATATATATATATATCTATAACACAATTATATGGGCACTTTGGGAGACATTATTATGTTGCTATGTACAGAATAGAGGACACATTATGGCGGCATTATATATATATATATCTGTAACACAATTATATGGGCACTTTGGGAGACATTATTATGGGGCTATATACAGAATAGAGGACACATTATGGCGGCACTATATATATATATATATATATAACACAATTATATGGGGCACTTTGGGAGACATTATTATGTTGCTATATACAGAATAGAGGACACAATATGGCGGCACTATATATATATATATATCTATAACACAATTATATGGGCACTTTGGGAGACATTATTATGGTGCTATATACAGAATAGAGGACACATTATGGCGGCACTATATGTACAGCACTGGTTACTGTAGAAGCTTTAGAGGGGGCACTATGAGTATGGGGGATATGAATTTCTACCCTTTGGTCTTAGACAATATTACCCTGTGAAATCCCCTTTAATATCATTAAGGCAGAAATAATCCTCTAAACACCTGATTACCCCAATATGTAGAAATGTGTCAATCAATGAGACCATGTGATCTAGTCATAGGGACGGCTGCCATGTAGGAATCATCCCCTGTAGCCCCGCCTCCTCATTCATCCCATTGGCTAAATAATCCACCAATCAGGATGTCAGTTTCTCTCAGCAGTTTATTATATTATGATGGTTTCTTCCAGTTTCTGCCTCCCCCTAATATCTTGATAGAACCTTCCCATACATATAATGCAGCATGAAGGGGCTCGGTGAAGGTGGTGGTGAAGGTGTGTAAGTGTCTGATGGGGTCACACAGCTCATAAAAGGACAGCTGCCCGGCCCCATAATCCAGACAGATCCTGAATCTATTACTGGAGATCTGGTGAGGTAACTGGATCTCTTCACTGTCATGTATCACATAATACTCATCATTATTATCATTATTATACCTCCTCAAACACCAGGACTTGTTATTATCTCCAATCCATGACTGATCTCCCCTCCTGTCTATACTGGGATAACACATCCCCACCCTCCTCCACCATCCTGATCTACTGATCTCCACATCCCAGTAATGTCGTCCTGAGGTAAATCTCCTTCTGCTCATCACCTGATGATGATTCTGGAATCTCTCTGCTGTTTCTGGACGATTCTGTGTTATTTTTGTCCATGTTGCAGTTTTCAGGTCGTCTGATATAAGGAGATTATTCTGAGCCGTGTTTACATCCAGTAATATGTCTGCAGGATCCTCCCCATAGATCCTTATACCTGATATTATGTCACATAATGTGCGGAATGTGTCTGAGATCACAGTCACATCCAGATCATCTACATCATGTGTCTTATCATGTCCCCCTGTGTCCTCATCCCCTCCCCCCTCCTCAGGATCACACAAGTCACCTGTGTCTGGTTCCTGTAAGACAGTCAGTGGATCCGCCATGTTACACAGCTCCTCAATGTGTCTCATCTTCCTGGACAGCTCGTCCTTCTTTATTTCCAGCTGATGGATCAGAGCAGACAGTGACAGTGACTCTTCCTTCTCCTGCCTGGAGATCTCACTCAGGACCTTCTTCTCCAGGTCGTCCAGCCGTCTCCTCATGTCTATAAACAGGGCAGTGACTCTCTCCGCTTCTCCAGATGATTTCTCTTGAGCTTTTCTCCTGCGTTCCTCCAGACTCCGGACTCTTTCCTCAGTCTTCTCTCTCTTTGTGATCAGTTTCTGGAGAACATTTCTCAGTTTCTTCTTCTTCTTCTCAGAGGCCTCATCCATCATCTCCACCTGGTGTCCACGATGTTCTCCGGCCAAACTGCAGGACACACAGATACAAGCAGCGTCCTCAGTGCAGTAATATTCCAGGACCTTCTTATGGACAGAACATTTCCTGTTCTCCAGAGAAGTTCTGGGCTCAGATAAGACGTGTTCTGGTGACTTGTTGTGAGTTCTCAGATGTTTATCACACAGAGAAGCCTCACAGTGCAGACAGGACTTCACAGCAGGGACAGGAGAGTCCACACAGTAAGTGCAGAAGATCCCGGGTTCTGTCGGTGTTGGATCAGTAACCAGGAAGTTCTCCATTATTTTCTTCAGAGCGATGTTCCTCATCAGTGTCGGCCGCTCCTGAAACTCTTCTCTACATTCAGGACAGGAATAAAGTCCAGACTGGTCCTGTGTATCCAGCGCACGATCAATACAGACCCGGCAGAAGTTGTGTCCACATCTCAGCATTACAGGATCTGTATAAGTGATCAGACAGATGGAACAGTCCAGCTCGTCTCTCAGAGCAGAAGACGCCATGGCCGACAGAGGAAGAGAGAAACGAAACTACAATTCTCTCCACTCAGAAACCAGAGGGCGGGTTTATACTTGTCACCACAGGGCAGGGCTGATCAGCAAAGATCATTCAATATTAACCTGTTCATGGACACTTGTCATAGTCACATATTCTATCTGCTGTATATTAAGTTGTGATCACATCTATAGAGCCAGGTTGTTATTTGCAGATAGAGATTCCTAAAGTAACAGTCAGTATTTATTAGTAGTAAATAAGAGAAACCTATAGTATAGCTGCGCAACCTAAAGTCTCATCCTAACATTGGTCTTTATGTATTAAAATGCGCACATACCATTATACTTACCAACCAGATGTGACATACGTAAAAACATGGAGCACCAGAACCTCCCTGATAATACATGACCCCATAGTCTGTAACATCCCTATGACAGCTCTGAGGTGACGACCTTCTCTAAATGTATAGCTGGAGCTCGTATTGTGGCGTCTGGAGTAAAATGATTGTCTATGCTTTAATAATACTGTAAAAGTTATTGGGGTTTGAGATCACCTCCTTACTGTAAGACCTTTATAGAGAAGACAATATACAGGGAATATATGCAAAATAATGTGTATTCTCATGTGCCACGTCCTGACAAACCCCATAGACAGCAAACCCTACCTCAGACATGCCCCACCCATAGCAAGTCCCACCTCCAACAAACCCCACACACAGCAAGCCCCACCTTCAACAAAACCCATTAAAGGGGCACTCCTCTGGAAAACACTTTTGTTGAAATAAACTAGTGCCAGAAAGCTAAACATATTTGTAAATATATGCTTTTATTTAAAAAACGTAATCCTTCCAGTTCTTATCAACTGCTGTATGCTCCACAGGAAGTTCTATTCTTTTTTAATTTCTATCTGACCACAGTGCTCTCTGCTGACACCTCTGTCCATGTCAGGAACTATCCAAAGCAGGAGCAAATCCCCATAGCAAACCTATCCTTTTCTGGAAAGTTCCTGACATGGACAGAGGTGTCAGCAGAGAGCACTGTGGTCAGACAGAAAGGAAATTCAAAAAGAATAGAACTTCCTCTGTAGTATACAGCAGCTGATAAGTACTGGAAGGATTAAGATTTTTAAATAGAAGTAACATAAATAAATCTGTTTAACTTCTGGCACCAGTAGATTTTTGATGTTTTCAAGAGGAGAACCCCTTTTAACCCCCTGGGGACGGAGTCCATTATAACCCTAAGGATGGGAGAATTTTTTGCAATTCTGACCACTGTCACTTTAAGCATTAATAACTCTGGGATACTTTTACTTTTCATTCTGATTCCTAGATTGTTTTTTCGTGACGTATTCTACTTTATGTTAGGGGTAAATTTTTGTTGATACTTGCATCATTTCTTGGTGAAAAATTCCAAAATTTGATGAAAAAATTGAAAATTTTGCATTTTAACTTTGAAGCTCTCTGCTTGTAAGGAAAATAGACATCCCAAATAAATTATATATTGATTCACAAATACAATATGTCTTCTTTATGTTTGCATCATAAAATGGACATATTTTAACTTTTGGAAGACATCAGAGGGCTTCAAGGTTCAGCAGCAATTTTCAAATTTTTCTCAAAATTTTCTAAATCAGAATTTTTCAGGGACCAGTTCAGTTTTGAAGTGAATTTGAATTGCCTTCATATTAGAAATACCCCATAAATTACCCCATAATAAAAACTGCACCCCTTAAATTATTCAAAATGACATTCAGTAAGTGTGTTAACCCTTTAGGTGTTTCACAGGAATAGCAGCAAAGTGAAGGAGAAAATTAAAAATCTTAATTTTTTACACTCGCATGTTCTTGTAGACCCAGTTTTTGAATTTTTACAAGGGGTAATAGGAGAAAAAGACCCCCAAAACTTGTAACCCAATTTCTCTCGAGTAAAGAAATACCTCATATGTGTATGTCATGTGTTCGGCTGGTGCAGTAGAGGGCTCAGAAGGTAAGGAGCGACAATGGGATTTTGGAGAGTGAGTTTTTCTGAAATGGTTTTTGAGGGGCATGTCACATTTAGGAAGCCCCTATGGTGCCAGAACAGCAAAAAAAAAAAAAAACACATGGCATACTATATCGGAAACTACACCCCTCAAGGCACATAACAAGGGCTCCAGTGAGCCTTAAAACCCCACACGTGTTTGACGACTTTTTGTTAAAGTCGGATGTGTAAATGAACCAAATTTACCATTTTTACAAAGGGTAATGGGAGAAAATGCCCCACAAAATATGTAACCCTATCTCTGAGTATGGAAATACCCCATGTTAGGATGTAAAATGCTCTACGGGTGAACTACAATGCTCAGAAGTGAAGGAGTCACATTTGGCTTTTGGAAAGCAAATTTTGCTGAAATGGTTTTTGGGGGGCATGTCGCATTTAGGAAGCCCCTATAGTGCCAGAACAGCAAAAAAAACACATGGCATACTATTTTGGAAACTACACCCCTTAAGGAACGTAACAAGGGGTACAGTGAGCCATAACACCCCACAGGTGATTGACGTACTTTCGTATAATTGGGAGGTAAAAAAAAAAAAAAAAATGCTGGTGTTACCCCAAATTTTTCATTTTCACAGGGTAATAGGAGAAAAAGCCCCCAAAATGTTTTAACCCCATTTCTTCTGAGTATGGAAATACCCCATATGTGGATGTAAAGTGCTCTGTGGGCGAACTACAATGCTCATAAGAGACGGAGCGGCATTGGGCTTTTGGTGAGAGAATTTGGTTGGAATGGAAGTTGTGTTTACAAAGCCCCTGTGGTGCCAGAACAGTGGACACCCCCCACATGTGACCCCGTTTTGGAAACTACACCCCTCACAGAATTTAATAAGGGGTGCAGTGAGCAATTACACCCCCCCCCCCCCCCACTGGCTTTTGACGGATCTTTGGAACAGTGGGCTGTGCAAATGAAAAATTAATTTTTTTATTTTTACGGACGACTGTTAAAAAAATCTGTCAGACACCTGTGGGGCATAAATGCTCACTGTACCTCTTATTACATTACATGAGGGATGTAGTTTCCAAAATAGGGTCACATGTGGGGGGTGCATTGTTCTGGCACCATGGGGGCTTTGTAAACACGCACACAGGGGGAGATTTATTAAAATCTGTCCAAAGGAAAAGTTGCTGTGTTACCCATAGCAACCAATCAGATCGCTTCTTTCATTTTTGAAAAGGCCTCTGCAAAATGAAAGAAGCAATCTGATTGGTTGCTATGGGCAACACAGCTACTTTTCCTCTGGGCAGGTTTTGATAAATCTCCCCCCATAGCCTTCAATTCCAACCTAATTCTCTCTCAAAAATCCCAATGGCGCTCCTTCTCTTCTGAGCATTGTAGTTCGCCTGCAGAGCACTTTACATCCACATATGGGGTATGTTCTTACTCAGAATAAATGGGGTTACAAATTTTGGGGGGCTTTTTTCCTATTACCCCTTGTGAAAATGAAAAATTTGGGGTAACACCAGCATTTCAGGGGGAAAAAACTAATTTTACATTTTCATGTCCAACTTTAACGAAAATTTGTCAAAGACCTATGGGTTGTTAAAGGGGTACTCCGGTGAAAACCTTTTTTCTTTTAAATCAACTGGTGGAAGAAAGTTAAACATATTTGTAAATTACGTCTATTAAAAAATCTTAGACCTTCCAGTACTTATTAGCTGCAGAATGCTACAGAGGAAATTCCTTTCTTTTTGGAACACTGATGACATCACGAGCACAGTGCTCTCTGCTGACATCTCTTTCCATTTTAGCAACCATGCATAGCAGATGCATAGCAGATGTATGCTAAGGGCAGCATGGTGGCTCAGTGGTTAGCACTGCTGCCTTGCAGTGCTGGGGCCTTGGGTTCAAATCCCACTAAGGACAACAATAAATAAAGCGTTATTATTATTATAATAACGTCGCAGAGAGAACTGTGCTCGTGATGTCATCAGAGAGCAGTCCAAAAAGAAAAGAATTTCCTCTGTAGTATTCAGCAGCTAATAAGTACAGGAAGGATTAAGATTTTTTAATAGAAGTAATTTACAAATATGTTTAACTTTCTGCCACCCGTTGATTTAAAAGAAAAAAGGTTTTCACCGGAGTACCCCTTGTTACGTTCCGTGAGGAGTGTAGTTTCCAAAATGGGATCACATGTGGGTGTTCTTTTTTTTTGCGTTCATGTCAGAACCGCTATAACGATCAGCCACCCCTGTGCAAATCACCAATTTAGGCCTCAAATGTACATGGCGCTCTTACTCCTGAGCCTTGTTGTGCGCTCACAGAGCATTTTACACCCACATATGGGGTATTTCCGTACTCAGAAGAAATTGCGTTAGAAATTTTGGGGGTCTTTTTTCCATTTACCTCTTGTGAAAATGAAAAGTATGGGGCAACACCAGCATGTTAGTGTAAAAAAATTTTTTCTTTACACTAACATGCTGGTGTAGTCCCCAACTTTACCTTTTTATAAGGGGTAAAAGGAGAAAAATCCCCCCAAAATTTGTAACACAATTTCTCCTGAGTACGGAGATACCCCATATATCGCCCTAAAATGTTGCCTTGAAAAACGACAGGGCTCTGAAGTGAGAGAGCGCCATGCGCATTTGAGGCCTAAATAAGGAATTTGCAAAAGGGGCAGACCCGGTTACAAGGATGGGGCTTATCTCCACCAAAACCCTACAGCAGTGTTTCCCAAACAGGGTGCCTCCAGCTGTTGCAAGACTCCCAGCCAGGATAGTCTATGGCTGTCTGTCAATACTGGGAGTTGTGGTTTTGCAACAGCGGGAGGCTCCGTTTAGGAAACACTGCCATATGAGACGTTTTTCATTTTTATTGGGGAAGGGGGGGGCAGGTGGACGTGTAAGGGGGTGTATATGTAGTGTTTTACTTTTTATTATTTGGTAGTGTAGTGTAGTGTTTTTAGGGTACATTCACACAGGCAGGGGTTCACAGTAAGTTTTCCGCTGGGAGTTTGAGCTGCGGCGGAAACCCACTGTAAACCTGCCCGTGTGAATGTACCCTGTATCCTGTACATTCACATGGGGGGGGGGCACCCCAAACCTTCAACTGTGGCAAAATGACAGCTCCCAGAATGCACTGACAGACCGTACATGCTGGGAGTTGTAGTTTTACAACAGCTGTATGCACACTGGTGGGGAACCACAGAGTTGGAAAACAGACTCTAGCTCAGTGATTCCAACCCGTGTGCCTCCAGCTGTTGCAAAACTACAACTCCCAGCATGTACGGTCTGTCAGTGCATTCTGGGAATTGTAGTTTTGCAACAGCTGGAGGCACACGGGTTGGAATCACTGAGTTAGGAAACAGACTCTAGCTCAGTGTTTCCCAACCAGTGTGCCTACAGCTGTTGCAAAACTACAATTCCCAGCATGGCCAGACAGTCAGGGATGCTGGGTGTGTAGTTCTGCAATATCTGGCCCTTCAGATGTTGCAGAACTACAACTCCCAGCATGCCTGGACAGTCTGGGCATGCTAGGAGTTGTAGTTATGCAACAACTGGGGAAGAACAGTTTGGAGACCGCTAAGTAGTGGTCTCCAAAGTGTAGCCCTCCAGATGTTGCAAAACTACAACTCCAAGCATGCCCAGGCATGCTGGGAGTTGTAGTTCTGCAACATCTGAAGGGCCAGATATTGCAGAACTACACGCCCAGCATCTCTGACTGTCTGGCCATGCTGGGAATTGTACTTTTGCAACATCTGGAGGGCTACAGTTTAAAGACCACCATATAGTGGTCTCCAAACTGTGCCACTTCAGATGTTGCAAAACTACAACTCCCAGCATGCCCAGACAGTCAGTGCATGCTGAAAGTTGTAGTTTTGCAACATCTGAAGGACCACAGTTTAGAGACCACTACACAGTTGTGGTATCCCTTGGGGGGTGTATGGTATTGGTATATGAAGGGTTAATATTAACCCAGTCACTCGTGACGCCAGGGTGAGGGCTGGTATGCTGAATCTATGTTCCGGCCTATCGCCGCCCTTCCCAGAAGCGATAGGTGCAATGAAATGACTGAAGATCCACAAGCAGATTTAACTTGAACTTGAATAATTTTACTGCAGTGCTTGCAATATCCAATGCGTAGTAACAGTCTCATATAACAGCTCTTAGGTTGCTTAGCGACTGATAGAAGTTGCGGACCTTGCATGAAACTTATAGTCTCTGAATTTAGGGAGTGATGTGCAGATCCGTCCGGATTTAGGGGAAATATTGGGTCCGGTGATACTGCAGAGTGCTTAGGGGATGACACACTCTATAATTTAGATCATTCAGCCATTGCCACAATGCTCAGGCCTAACTCACTGAGACTACTGCGATATAGGTCTTGCTTGCTTCCTATCCCAGGAACAAGAGAGAGATATGATGGCCGCCGCTCCCTTATATGGGCAGGGGGCGTGGCGATTCTGATGGTCCGAACGTCTGCCCTTCACTTTACATGGTATCATGGGATTGCTGACGTCACAGGATCTATACACATTGCAAAACCCAAAATGAGGCTAGAGATACCAAAGTGAGGCCTGGAATGCATCCAGAGTGAGGCTTGGAATGCATCACATGACCCGAAGGCCCTGTGATACCATGGAAAAAAGTAATTAACCATTTATACACAGAAATAGTACTATATACATTATTTTATAGACAAATTAGAAATCTATACACTATAATAGAGGCGACTAGGGGCGGACTGACTAACAGAGATTACGAAGTCCTAGGGACTCTGGCTACGGGGACCCATAGATAAATAAGTACCGCATGAAATGCGCTACTGGGACACCACACAGTGGTCTCCAAACAGTGACCCTCCAGATGTTGCAAAACTACAACTCCCAGCATGCCCAGACAGCCTTTGGCTGTCTGGGCATGCTGGGAGTTATAGTTTTGCAGCTTTTAGAAGGCAACAGTGAAGATCACTTACCGCGATCTTCACTGCAGCCTTCTCCACGCCGCACTCCTCCTGTTGCCGTCGATGCCGCTGCTGCTCCAGGATGCCACCTCCGCTGCCTCCGCCGGTCCGGGTAAGCTGGCCATGCTCCCCACGTCGCCGCCTGTGTTCCCCCCCCCCCCCACTCTGCCCGGACTTCAATCTGTGGGCAGAGCGGGGGAAATGAACTCTAACCCCCCCCCCCCCCCACCAACTGCCATTGGTCGTCAACCTGATCGACCAATGGCAGGGGATAGGAGAGGATGGCAACACTGCCACCTCGCGCCTATCCTTTAATCCCTTAGGATGATCGAAGCTGTTTCTGGCAGCTCCGATCATTCTTATTTTCTGGGCGATCGCGTCACCAGTGACCCGATTGGCCCGGATCGCGGCAAATCACCAGTCTGAATTGACCGGCGATTTGCGATGATAGCCGACATGGAGGGGTCTCAGGACCCACCTAGGCATTGCCACAGGATGCCTGCTGATAGATATCAGCAGTCATCCCGGTCCGATCACCGCCCGGCGAGCTGCGGTGATCGGAAATACGGAGGGCGATTGGATACGCCCTCCGTCCCCAAGGAGTTAAAGGAGTAGTATTGTGAAAATGTTTTTCATCCTATTGTGCCTGGGCTGCAAAAAAACAAAACAAACATTAACTCACCTTTCAACAAGAATATCCTTCTAGTGGACAGATGTTCCAGCTAAGAAAAATAATATGGTGGTGCTTTAAAACATACCTTTTAAACCGTTTTTCTAAAATAACACCTCAAATTCTAGTGCAAAAAATCAACCGACACCAAAAATAAAGAGAACTATTGTCAAGACTCATACCACTAGTAAGTGGAAAAATGCAAACCACATAAATTATTGTCATAACCCTACGCGTTTCTGCTCCTATGTGGAGCGTCCTCAGGGATTTAATACAACTTATGCATGTGGGAAAAATAGTATGGTATCAAACAACCTGTAGTGGCACCCGATACTCAGTGCTCACTACCAGTGCACAATAGAGGCAACCATTCTCAGTTGCTCACTATAACAGGTGTACTCAAAACAGCAGCGTGTATAACAACTAATGGTGGTAATCCGGACCTGTAAGAGAGAAACACAAAGGACCTTATAGCAATGGATCTTCCCTAGTAACTGATGACTTCAGTCCTTATAATGCTGGGTACTGTACTTACAGTCCCGGTTATTGTCTCCGTCACCTAAGGAGAGAAACACACATACAGATTCCCAGATCCTCCATTGTCTAATACTACAATGGTCACCTAGGTAACCTTTAACAACAAAATACAATTAGATATAATTGATTAATAAAATATAATAGTCTTGATAATGGTCATGGAGGATCTGGGAAGCTGGGCGGAGCGTTACAATGAATGCGGGACCCAGTATCCATTTAATTTCAGTAGGATACCTCATCGCTCGCCCAGTTTTCCTGATCTCCATACTCATTGTATGTATTAGGATATGCATAACCTAAATAATGCATTTCTAAGTAACTCATAAATACTTGTCAGCTCTATTAAACATTACACTAAGTTTTTTTTTTTTTTAGTTTTGATACCTGTAATTAGTTTTATATACCAGCTAGTCGTAATCACTTTCGCAATCTTCCGGTCCTCTATTAGGCATAGCGTTCAAGACTTAGCCCCGTCCCCTGTACGCGTCAGAGGAGGGCGTCGCTTGAGTGACGCAATTGCCGGGGCGACAGGATATGACGCCAGACGCCCTGCATGGTGAGCACTGAGCAGCCGTCATTATCAGTACGGCTCCCCGCCACTGCGGGTTAGTGCGCCATCCAGGACTCCATACCGGCAATGCGGCGAATAACAGTGAGTAGCCTTCTTTTGGCGAGATAACTAGATTCTTTTGCAGGAATCCCGGACCTGTGATAGTAATAGACCTGTATGTGTGTTTCTCTCCTTAGGTGACGGACACAATAACCGGGACTGTAAGTACAGTACCCAGCATTATAAGGACTGAAGTCATCAGTTACTAGGGAAGATCCATTGCTATAAGGTCATTTGTGTTTCTCTCTTACAGGTCCGGATTACCACCATTAGTTGTTATATACGCCGCTGTTTTGAGTACACCTGTTATAGTGAGCAACTGAGAATGTGTCACGATTCGGCTGGCTGGAGGTGGATCCTCTGTGCCAGAGAGGGATTGGCGTGGACCGTGTTGGTGGACTGGTTCTAAGTTGCTACTGGTATTTACCAGAGCCCGCCGCAAAGCGGGATGGTCTTGCAGCGGCGGTAGCAACCAGGTCGTATCCACCAGCAACGGCTCAACCTCTTTGACTGCTGAAGATAGGCGCGGTACAAGGGAGTAGACAAGAGCAAGGTCGGACGTAGCAGAAGGTCAGGGCAGGCAGCAAGGATCGTAGTCAGGGGCAACGGCAGGAGGTCTGGAACACAGGCTAGGAACACACAGGGAAACGCTTTCACTGGCACAATGGCAACAAGATCCGGCGAGGGAGTGCAGGGGAAGTGAGGTATAAGTAGGGAGTGCACAGGTGAACACACTGATTAAGCCTGCTGCGCCAATCAGTGGCGCAGTGGCCCTTAAAATTGCAGAGACCCGGCGCGCGCGCGCCTTAAGGAGCGGGGCCGCGCGCGCCGGGACAAAACAGACGGGGAACGAGTCAGGTACGGGAGCCAGGATGCGCATCGCGAGCGGGTGCCTCCCGCATCGCGAATCGCATCCCGGCTGAGAGAGATATTGCAGCGCACCCGGTCAGCAGGTCTGACCGGGGCGCTGCAATTCCGAGGATGCTGCGAGCGCTCCGGGGAGGAGCGGGGACCCGGAGCGCTCGGCGTAACAGTACCCCCCCCCCCCTTGGGTCTCCCCCTCTTCTTGGAGCCTGAGAACCTGAGGATAAGACTTTTGTCTAGGATGTTGTCCTCAGGTTCCCAGGATCTCTCTTCTGGGCCACAGCCTTCCCAATCCACCCAAAAATTTTTTTTTCCTCTGACCGTCTTGGAGGCCAGAATCTCCTTCACGGAGAAGACGTCAGAAGAACCGGAAACAGGAGTGGGAGAAACAAGTTTGGGAGAGAAGTGGTTAATGATGAGTGGTTTAAGGAGAGAGACATGGAAGGCATTGGGAATACGAAGAGAAGGAGGAAGAAGGAGTTTGTAAGAGACAGGGTTAATCTGGCACAAGACTTTGAAAGGACCAAGATAGCGTGGTCCCAGTTTGTAACTGGGGACACGAAAGCGGACATATTTAGCGGAGAGCCATACCTTGTCTCCGGGAGCAAAAATGGGGGGAGTTCTTCTTTTCTTATCGGCAAATCTTTTCATCCGGGATGAAGCCTGTAAAAGAGAATTTTGGGTCTCTTTCCATATGGTGGAAAGATCACGAGTCACTCCATCCACAGCGGGCAAACCAGAGGGCAAGGGAGTAGGGAGGGGGGGAAGAGGGTGACGGCCGTACACCACGAAAAATGGGGACTTAGCAGAAGATTCGGAGACTCGGAAGTTGTATGAGAATTCGGCCCATGGTAGAAGATCTGCCCAGTCATCCTGGCGGGAGTAAACAAAATGCCGTAAATAGTCACCCAGGACCTGATTAATTCTTTCTACTTGCCCATTGGATTGGGGATGATAAGAAGAAGAGAAGTTTAATTTGATCTTGAGCTGTTTACAGAGGGCCCTCCAGAATTTAGACACGAATTGGACGCCTCTATCCGATACGATATGCGTGGGCAAACCGTGAAGGCGAAAAATGTGTACAAAAAATTGCTTTGCCAACTGAGGCGCTGAAGGAAGGCCAGGAAGAGGAATAAAATGTGCCATCTTGGAAAATCGATCAACGACTACCCAAACAACTGTGTTGCCACGGGATGAGGGCAAGTCTGTAATAAAGTCCATACCAATCTGTGACCAAGGCTGTTCGGGGACAGGCAGAGGATGAAGAAGACCAGCAGGCTTCTGGCGAGGAGTCTTATCCCGGGCACAGACAGTACAGGCCCGTACAAAATCAACAACATCCGTCTCCAGAGTCGGCCACCAATAAAAACGAGAGATGAGTTGCAAGGATTTTTTGATGCCCGCATGGCCTGCGAGGTGGGAGGAGTGTCCCCATTTGAGAATCCCGAGACGATGGCGTGGAGAAACGAAGGTCTTCCCTGGAGGAGTTTGCCTGATGGAGGCTGGAGAAGTGGAGATCAGACAGTCAGGAGGAATGATGTGTTGCGGAGAGACCTCTACTTCAGAGGCATCAGAAGAACGAGAGAGGGCATCGGCCCTAATGTTCTTGTCAGCAGGGCGAAAATGAATTTCAAAGTTAAAACGGGCAAAGAACAACGACCACCTGGCCTGGCGAGGGTTCAGTCGTTGGGCAGACTGGAGATAGGAGAGATTCTTGTGATCAGTGTATATGATAACTGGAAATTTTGATCCCTCCAGCAGGTGCCTCCATTCCTCAAGCGCCAATTTAATGGCCATTAGTTCTCGATCCCCGATGGAGTAGTTTCTCTCCGCCGGAGAGAAGGTTCTAGAAAAAAAACCACAAGTAACAGCATGCCCGGAAGAATTTTTTTGTAGAAGGACAGCTCCAGCTCCCACTGAGAAGGCATCTACCTCCAATAGGAAGGGTTTAGATGGGTCAGGTCTGGAGAGCACGGGAGCAGAAGAAAAGGCAGACTTGAGATGTTTAAATGCGTCTTCCGCTTGGGGAGACCAGGACTTGGGATTGGCATTTTTCTTGGTTAAAGCCACGATAGGAGCCACAATAGTGGAAAAGTGTGGAATAAATTGTCTGTAATAATTGGCGAACCCCAAAAAACGTTGGATAGCACGGAGTCCGGAGGGGCGTGGCCAATCTAAGACGGCAGAGAGTTTATCTGGGTCCATTTGTAGTCCCTGGCCAGAGACCAAGTATCCTAGGAAAGGAAGAGATTGACATTCAAAGAGACATTTCTCCATTTTGGCATAAAGTTGATTGTCCCGAAGTCTCTGAAGAACCATGCGGACATGCTGGCGGTATTCTTCTAAGTTGGCAGAAAAAATCAGAATATCGTCCAGATAAACCACAACACAGGAATATAGGAGATCACGAAAAATTTCATTAACAAAGTCTTGGAAGACGGCAGGGGCGTTGCACAGGCCAAAGGGCATGACCAGATACTCAAAGTGTCCATCTCTGGTGTTAAATGCAGTCTTCCATTCGTCCCCCTCCCTGATGCGGATGAGATTATAAGCCCCTCTTAAGTCCAGTTTGGTAAAGATGTGGGCACCTTGTAGGCGATCAAAGAGTTCCGAGATAAGAGGTAAGGGGTAGCGGTTTTTTACCGTGATTTTATTAAGTCCGCGGTAATCAATGCAAGGACGTAGGGAGCCATCTTTTTTGGACACACAAAAAAATCCAGCTCCGGCAGGAGAGGAGGACTTGCGGATAAACCCCTTTTTTAAATTTTCCTGGATGTACTCTGACATGGCAAGAGTCTCTGGAGCAGACAGAGGATAGATTCTGCCCCGGGGTGGAGTAGTACCCGGGAGGAGGTCAATAGGACAGTCATAAGGCCTGTGAGGAGGTAAAGTCTCAGCTTGCTTTTTGCAAAAAACGTCAGCATAGTCCATATAAGCCTTAGGAAGACTGGATACAGGGGGAACCACAGGGTCACGGCAGGGAGTACTGGGAACCGGTTTAAGACAGTCCTTGTGACAAGAAGTACCCCAGTTCTTGATTTCTCCTGTGGACCAATCAAGGGTTGGGGAATGGCGTTGAAGCCACGGTAATCCAAGAAGAATTTCAGAAGTGCAGTTGGAGAGGACCAAAAATTCTATTTTTTCGTGATGAGGTCCGATGCACATTAGGAGAGGTTCCGTGCGGTAACGCACGGTACAGTCCAATCTTTCATTGTTAACAGAATTGATGTAGAGGGGTCTGGCGAGACTGGTCACCGGGATGTTGAACCTGTTGATGAGGGAGGCCAAAATAAAATTTTCTGCAGATCCGGAATCCAAGAAGGCCATAGCAGAGAAGGAGAAGGTAGAGGAAGATATCCGCACAGGCACAGTAAGGCGTGGAGAAGCAGAGTAGACATCAAGAACTGTCTCGCCTTTGTGCGGAGTCTGCGTACGTCTTTCCAGGCGGGGAGGACGGATAGGACATTCCTTCAAGAAGTGTTCGGTACCGCCACAGTACAGGCACAGATTCTCCATGTGGCGTCGTGTCCTCTCTTGAGGTGTCAAGCGAGACCGGTCAACTTGCATAGCCTCCACGGCGGGAGGCACAGGAACGGATTGCAGAGGACCAGAGGAGAGAGGAGCCGGGGAGAGAAACCGCCTCGTGCGAACAAAGTCCATATCCTGGCGGAGCTCCTGACGCCTTTCGGAAAAACGCATGTCAATGCGGGTGGCAAGATGAATAAGTTCATGCAGGTTAGCAGGAATTTCTCGTGCGGCCAGCACATCTTTAATGTTGCTGGATAGGCCTTTTTTAAAGGTCGCGCAGAGGGCCTCATTATTCCAGGATAATTCGGAGGCAAGAGTACGGAATTGTATGGCGTACTCGCCAACAGAAGAATTACCCTGGACCAGGTTCAGCAGGGCAGTCTCAGCAGAAGAGGCTCGGGCAGGTTCCTCAAAGACACTTCGAATCTCCGTGAAGAAGGAGTGTACAGAGGCAGTGACAGGGTCATTGCGGTCCCAGAGCGGTGTGGCCCATGACAGAGCTTTCCCAGACAGAAGGCTGACTACGAAAGCCACCTTAGACCTTTCAGTAGGAAACTGGTCCGACATCATCTCCAAGTGCAGGGAACATTGCGAAAGAAAGCCACGGCAAAACTTAGAGTCCCCATCAAATTTATCCGGCAAGGATAATCGTAGGCCGGAAGCGGCCACTCGCTGCGGAGGAGGTGCAGGAGCTGGCGGAGGAGATTGTTGCTGGAGCTGTGGTAATAGCTGCTGTAGCATCACGGTCAGTTGAGACAGCTGGTGGCCTTGTTGCGCTATCTGTTGCGACTGCTGGGCGACCACCGTGGTGAGGTCGGCGACAACTGGCAGCGGGACTTCAGCGGGATCCATGGCCGGATCTACTGTCACGATTCGGCTGGCTGGAGGTGGATCCTCTGTGCCAGAGAGGGATTGGCGTGGACCGTGTTGGTGGCCCGGTTCTAAGTTGCTACTGGTATTCACCAGAGCCCGCCGCAAAGCGGGATGGTCTTGCAGCGGCGGTAGCAACCAGGTCGTATCCACTAGCAACGGCTCATCCTCTCTGGCTGCTGAAGATAGGCGCGGTACAAGGGAGTAGACAAGAGCAAGGTCGGACGTAGCAGAAGGTCAGGGCAGGCAGCAAGGATCGTAGTCAGGGGCAACGGCAGGAGGTCTGGAACACAGGCTAGGAACACACAGGGAAACGCTTTCACTGGCACAATGGCAACAAGATCCGGCGAGGGAGTGCAGGGGAAGTGAGGTATAAGTAGGGAGTGCACAGGTGAACACACTGATTAAGCCTGCTGCGCCAATCAGTGGCGCAGTGGCCCTTTAAATTGCAGAGACCCGGCGCGCGCGCGCCCTAAGGAGCGGGGCCGCGCGCGCCGGGACAAGACAGACGGGGAACGAGTCAGGTACGGGAGCCGGGATGCGCATCGCGAGCGGGCGCCTCCCGCATCGCGAATCGCATCCCAGCTGAGAGAGATATTGCAGCGCACCCGGTCAGCAGGTCTGACCGGGGCGCTGCAATTGCGAGGATGCTGCGAGCGCTCCGGGGAGGAGCGGGGACCCGGAGCGCTCGGCGTAACAGAATGGTTGCCTCTATTGTGCACTGGTAGTGAGCACTGAGTATCGGGTGCCACTACAGGTTGTTTGATACCATACTATTTTTCCCACATGCATAAGTTGTATTAAATCCCTGAGGACGCTCCACATAGGAGCAAAAACGCGTAGGGTTATGACAATAATTGATGTGGTTTGCATTTTTCCACTTACTAGTGGTATGAGTCTAGACAACAGTTCTCTTTATTTTTGGTGTCGGTTGATTTTTTGCACTAGAATTTGAGGTGTTATGTTAGAAAAACGGATTAAAAGTTACGTTTTAAAGCACCCCCATATTATTTTTCTTAGCTGGAATATATGTCCACTAGAAGGATATTCTTGTTGATATTGAAATTGCTGGGAGGAATGAGCCCCTTGCAGGCTTTACCTATTATTTAGCATTTCCGAATTTTTGTTTGAATTTCTATGTGATGGCTAGCCTAATTACAGGTACACCCAACCTAGCGGAGTGGCTTTAAGAAGCCAAGGAAGTGTTCTCTGTGCGAGCATTTTCCCAGCCTAAATATACTCCATCTCTAGAAATAGCCCTGAGGGATTTGGTAGTGTGCTATAAAGTGTACGCCTTATCCTTCTGGGAGATACAGGCTTTTGAAAGCTATTTGAGGCACAAGATAGTGCCTAGGGGACTACGAATTCCTGTATTACCCTCAGCACGTCTTAGAACCCCACTTGTACTCAAAAAGTGTGAGGAAGAAGCAACAGCTACCTCTCTAAAATTTATTGAAATTCTATTAGAAGAGGAAAAAAGTAGACTGACTGGTGCTGAGGCTAAATTACAGGAGCAAAGGGATATCGTCCTTAAATTTAAGGACGATACGGACTTTGTCAACAAAGAAGCACAAACTAAGATCATTTTGGAGCGTTTCCAATATCAACTAAAAGAGCGAAAACATTCCCAATTCGTCTGAGATTTACAAGAGTTTGAGGAGAATAGGGCCTATAGTGTATTGTCTAAGGTCACTACCCCCAGAGACACAGAGACTGAGATCTTGTCTTCTTATACAGAACTAGGTGAGGTTGAACAGACAGGATCTAGAGGTAACAGAGGAAGGGGTAGAGGCAATTATCAGTCACGCCGCCCCAGAGGTCCATCATGGGGAAGAGGTGATTCAGGTCGGAGACAATACAATAACTCAGAATGGCCTGGAGAGGGCTCCTCATCTTCCTCCTCTGTTGCCCCCCTTTTTTTAGGGGCGGGCCACAAGAAGGTGAATCGGGACCCCTACCCCATAAGAGCGAGAGAAAAATGAGTGACACTCAAGCAGGAGGCTCACTACAAGTGGTTAATTTATCCCAACATCAGTTGACAGATGCACAGGTGAAGGTCCTTGGCCGTGGGTTATCCTTTGTACCAACAGTCAAATTTGACCGTTTCAACTGGACCAAGGATCTCCACCTATTTGCACGTAAACTAAAATGGCACAAGTTTCACAAAAATCGTGATAGGAAAGAATGCCAAGAATTAGGGATTAATATAGGTGAGCTACCTGCATTGAGGGATCTCTCGGCTCTGTTGGAGGACAACATCAGGGACAGGGGAGAGGGCCCCTTTACCAGGTGCAAACCAAAAAAGAAATCCTTTCCACCAATTGGTGAAGTATCCTGTGTGGAGGTTTTTCTGGAATTGGTCTCTAAGGATATTGAAAATATCACTCTTCCTCCCTTGTCCACAGGTATGACCAACCTCTCACAGAATGAAAGGTTGGCTATTAAACAACTACAAAATAACCAGGAATTGGTTATAAAATCTGCGGACAAGGGTGGCAATATAGTGGTGATGGATCGCTCCAAATATATATCGATGTGCACTATATCTGTCTTCTTAATGATAGGTCTACATACCAAACCTTACCTAAAGATCCTACTGTTGTATACAAACGAGAATTATCAGAGATTTTGAATAAAGCCAAAGGGAATAATCTCATTAGTGAATCTGAATATCAATTTCTGTTGCCCAAAACGGTTACTGTCCCCACCTTCTATGCCATCCCTAAAATCCATAAGGGGGTCACACCCATGAAGGGGAGACTTATAGTGGCAGGCATAGGGGGTTTGGGACAGAACCTGGGTATCTATATCGATCAGATACTTAGAGAATTCGTGGTGTCCCTACCGTCATACACACGGGACACCATGGATCTCTTACAGAAGATCGAGGGCATTACCATGGAGGAAGATACATAACTCTCTAGTATTGATGTGGAAGCTCTTTATTCCTCAATACCACATGAAATAGGGCTTCAGGCCATAGCACATTTTCTGACCTTCAGAGGTACTCATATGAAACCTCATAATGAGTTTGTCTTAGAACTCATGCGTTTCACGTTGACCCACAATTACTTTTTATTTAATAACACGTTTTTCCACCAGCTCAGAGGGATCGCAATGGGGAGCCCTAGTGCCCCCAGTTATGCGAATCTCACTCTGGGCTGGTGGGAATCCATTTTGGTTTTTGTGGGTGATAGTGAACGCTTCAGTGAGCGTTCTTCTATGGGCGCGTTTCATTGACGACATTTTCATTCTCTGGCAGGGAAATGCTGCACAATTTGAGGAATTTGTGGGATTACTAAATGTGAATTCCATAGGTTTGACCTTCACGTATGAATACCACGAGACTAGATTAACCTTTTTGGATATTTGTATGCACAGAAAATCTGATGGTACTTTACGTACCACTATTTTTAGAAAGAGTACGGCTACGAACAGTCTCCTGAGGTGGGAGAGCTGCCACCCGGGACCTCTTAAAAAGGGTATCCCCCGGGGGCTGTATCTCCGCCTCAGGAGAAACTGTTCTGAAAAAACTGACTTCGTGAAAGAAGCACAGGATCTTAGGCGTAGGTTGATCAATAGAGGCTACCCGGACTATGTCCTGCGTACGGCCTATAGGGATGCTCTATGTACACCCAGAGAATCATTGCTTACACCCAAACAATTGGATGATAAAATCAATCCTATGAGAATTATAGCCACATATGACACTGGGGCCACACACATGCGAGAGATTTTACAGCGTTATTGGAATATTCTCCAGATGGACCCTGACCTAAAAGAAATTATTACAGATTTTCCACAGATTACTTTTTGAAGAGGGAAAAACATTGGGGATATGATTACACATAGCCATCTCTCCCCCAACACGTCAAGCAGGATCACCTGAATCGAGTCCCCATACCACCGGGGAACTATTCATGTGGCCACTGTAAAGCGTGCCCGAATTTGTTGAAAGTAAAGAAGTTTGTTAATGAGGCTACGGGCAGGAGACATACCATTCGTGACTTTATAAACTGTAACACGAGAGGCGTGATTTATCTGGCAATGTGCCCATGTAAAAAGAAATATGTGGGTAAGACTTTCAGAGAATTTAAGAAAAGGATACTGGAACATAGAGGAGACATCCGTAGGGAGAAAGATACCCCACTTCCTCGCCACATGAATCACGCCCACAGAGGGAATGAACTACAACTTAAGTTCTTTGGCCTAGAGAAGATTGACCCACCAGTAAGAGGAGGATACTTTGACAGGATCCTCCTGCAGAGGGAGTGTAGGTGGATATATGAACTAGGTACCCTATCCCCTAATGGTTTGAATGACCAGTTAAATTTTGCCTGTTTCATATAAAGTGGTCCCCTCTAATTACCGGTGACACTTAGGTAGATAGTTGAGACCCTAGAAGGTCTAACAGATAGAGTCACCGTTAGCTTTGGGTCTTCTTAGGTCAAGTAGGAGGCACCAGTGCGGGGCCGCCCTTTTTAGGGAGTACACTCTGCCTAGGGTTAGGGTAACAGTTAGAGTAGGGCAAGGTAGGCTCCGTAGGGCCATGTCTTCCTTGCTTCCCATCCTGTTGCTAGTTACCCCGAGGGGACCATCACTGATGTACCCTGATAATGTCCCTTTCTACGCATTTGTGTGGCCACGGTGCATATGTGATACTCGCATCCAAGTGGTGTGAGGATTTGGGTGACCTAGGAGCAATTACCTAGTCTGTCTAGTTACTGGTTTAGGTACCGCGGTTGACCTGGGTTACACTGTCTAATACTACAATGGTCACCTATGTAACCTTTAACAACAAAATACAATTAGATATAATCTATATATATAAAACTCAACGTGTATGTGTGTGTGTGTGTGTGTATATGTATGTATGTATGTATGTGTGTATATGTATGTATATGTATGTATGTATGTATGTGTGTATATGTATGTGTGTATGTATGTATGTGTGTATGTATGTATGTGTATATGTGTATGTATGTATGTGTGTATATGTATGTATCTATGTGTATGTATGTATCTATGTGTATGTATGTATGTATGTATATGTATGTGTATGTATGTATGTATGTATGTATGTGTGTATGTATGTATGTGTGTGTGTGTGTATGTATGTATGTATGTATGTATGTATGTGTGTATGTATGTATGTGTGTATGTTCCAGAATCACGTCCAAACGGCTAAAGATATTAAAGGAGTAGTCCAGTGGTGATTCAGTGGTGAGCAACTTATTCCCTATCCTAAGGATAGGGGATAAGTTGCAGATCGCGGGGGGTCCGACCCCTGGGGCCCCCCGCGATCTCTTGTATGGAGCCCCGACAGCCCGCTGGAAGGGGGCGTGTCGACCTCCGCACGAGGCGGCGGCCGACACGCCCCCTCAATACAACTCTATGGCAGAGCCGAAGCGCTGCCTTCGGCAATCTCCGGCTCTGCCATAGAGATGTATTGAGGGGGCGTGTCGGCCGCCGCCTCGTGCGGGGGTCGACACCCGCTATCTCGGCGGAGAGCCGGGGCCCCGTACAGAGAGATCGCAGGGGGCCCCAGCGGTCGGACCCCCCGCGATCTCAAACTTATCCCCTATCCTTAGGATAGGGGATAAGTTTTTCACCACTGGACTACCCCTTTAACATGAAACTTGGTCACATGTTACTTATATGTCAACAACAAACATAGGATAGGTGATTTAACCCTTACTCACCACCATTTGCCAGGGGCGGGGTTAATGTTTAAAGTCCCATACAAGTCTATGGTAAATATGTTACTGCATAACTTCCAAACGGCTGGAGATATTTCGATAATACTTGGTCACATGTTACTTATATGTCAACTTAAAATATAGGATAGTTAATTTAACCCTTAACTACCCCCATTTGTGAGGGTCAGGGTTTTTGTGTAAAGTCCCATGCAAATCAATGGGAAATGTATGTTCTCACATAACTTCTGAACGGCTGGAGATATTTCAATACCTGGTATACATTACAGGTCGGGATATGAGGTCGAGATAGGAGGACAGGATAGGAGGACGGAATATGAGGACGGGATAGGAGGTCGGGATAGGAGGACTGGATAGGAAGACGGGATAGAAGGTCGGGATAGGAGGTCGGGATAGGAGGACGGGATAGGAGGTTGGGATAGGAGGACGGGATAGGAGGACGGGATAGGAGGTCGAGATAGGAGGTCGAGATAGGAGCACGGGATAGGAGGACGGGATAGGAGGATAGGAGGACGGGATAGGAGGATGGGATAGGAGGTCGAGATAGGAGGTAGAGATAGGAGCACGGGATATTAGGACCTGATAGGAGGTCAGGATAGGAGGTTCAAGATAGGAGGTTGGGATTAGATGGATTGGATAGGAGGACGGAATAGGAGGTCGGGATAGGATGTCGGTATAGGAGGTCGGGATAGGATGTCTTGATAGGAGTTCGGGATAGGAGGACGGGATAGGAGGACGGGATAGGAGGTCGGAATAGGAGGTCGAGATAGGAGGACGGGATAGGAGGACGGGATAGGAGGTCGAGATAGGAGGACGGGATAGGAGGTCGGGATAGGAGGACGGGATAGGAGGTCGGGATATGAGGACGGGATGTGAGGATGGGATATAAGGTCGAGATATGATGAAAGGATAGGAGGTCGGGATGTGAGGACAGGATATGGGGTTGGGATATGACAACAATATATGAGGACAGGATATGAAGTCAAAAGCTTCCTCCTTTGTTTGTTTTCCTCCCCAACAAGGATTAGGAAGGAAAAATCGGGCAACGGTAGTTGATTAATAAAATATAATAGTCTTGATAATAGTCATGGAGGATCTGGGAAGCTGGGCGGAGCGTTACAATGAATGCGGGACCCGGTATCCATTTAATTTCAGTAGGATACCTCATCGCTCGCCCAGTTTTCCTGATCTCCATACTCATTGTATATTAGGATATGCATAACCTAAATAATGCATTTCTAAGTAATTCATAAATACTTGTCAGCTCTATTAAACATTACACTAAGGGTTTTATTCAGTTTTGATACCTGTAATTAGTTTTATATACCAGCTAGTCGTAATCACTTTCGCAATCTTCCGATCCTCTATTAGGCATAGCGTTCAAGACTTAGCCCCGCCCCCTGTACGCGTCAGAGGAGGGCGTCGCTTGAGTGACGCAATTGCCGGGGCGACAGGATATGACGCCAGACGCCCTGCATGGTGAGCACTGAGCAGCCGTCATTATCAGTACGGCTCCCCGCCACTGCGGGTTAGTGCGCCATCCAGGACTCCATACCGGCAATGCGGCGAATAACAGTGAGTAGCCTTCTTTTGGCGAGATAGCTAGATTCTTTTGCAGGAATCCCGGACCTGTGATAGTAATAGGCCTGTATGTGTGTTTCTCTCCTTAGGTGACGGACACAATAACCGGGACTGTAAGTACAGTACCCAGCATTATAAGGACTGAAGTCATCAGTTACTAGGGAAGATCCATTGCTATAAGGTCATTTGTGTTTCTCTCTTACAGGTCCGGATTACCACCATTAGTTGTTATACACGCCGCGGTTTTGAGTACACCTGTTATAGTGAGCAACTGAGAATGGTTGCCTCTATTGTGCACTGGTAGTGAGCACTGAGTATCGGGTGCCACTACAGGTTGTTTGATACCATACAATTTTTCCCACATGCATAAGTTGTATTAAATCCCTGAGGACGCTCCACATAGGAGCAGAAACGCGTAGGGTTATGACAATAATTGATGTGGTTTGCATTTTTCCACTTACTAGTGGTATGAGTCTTGACAACAGTTTTCTTTATTTTTGGTGTCGGTTGATTTTTTGCACTAGAATTTGAGGTGTTATTTTAGAAAAACGGATTAAAAGTTACGTTTTAAAGCACCCCCATATTATTTTTCTTAGCTGGAACATCTGTCCACTAGAAGGATATTCTTGTTGATATTGAAATTGCTGGGAGGAATGAGCCCCTTGCAGGCTTTACCTATTATTTTGCATTTCCGAATTTTTATTAACTCACCTTTCTCTGTTCCCCTGTTGTGCTGCTATAGTTCTTCGGTCCTCTGGTCCGGTCTTCTTCTTTCTTCCGTGTGCACAGATTGTCACTCTGCGGTCAGCGTATCGCCGGCTGCAGCGATGTCCCACCTCGGCAGATGATAGGCTGAGTGCAGTGTCATGTTAGGAGCCTGGGACCCACCATCTCCCTGCTGCCCGGGCTCCTTAAATGACAGTGCGTTCAGCCTATCACCAGGCGAGGCGGGACATCGCTGGGGCCGGCGATACGCTGACCGAAGTGTGACAATCCGTGCACACGGAAAAAGGAAGAAGCCCGGACCGGAGGACCGAGAGCTATAGTAAAGTACAGACAAGGAGAGCGCTCCTAGTGTGATATCGTAATGCAAAGATAATATGAACAAACAAGAAAACTTGCTCACCAAGTATAGTTGTACTTCGACCAAGTACAACTATGGTGAAGGCGTGAAGTGGCCCTGCAACGGGCGAAGAACGGCAGCTGCTCCTGGACACACAGGCGAAGCAATTAAACGGATCCCTCCAAGGAACAACCCAGGATAGAGGCAGCGCTCAGGACTTCAAAGGTAAAATGGTTTATTTACCCGGCATGCAACGCGTTTCGCTGGATAACCAGCTTCACCAGCCTGATGAAGCTGGTTATCCAGCGAAACGCGTTGCATGCCGGGTAAATAAACCATTTTACCTTTGAAGTCCTGTGCGCTGCCTCTATCCTGGGTTGTTCCTTGGAGGGATCCGTTTAATTACTACGAGAGCTATAGTGGCACTACAGGGGAACGGAGGAAGGTGAGTTAATACTTTTTTTTTTTGCAGCCCTGGCACAATACTTTAAGTGGAAGTCACACCCCTAACAACCAGCCAGACCCCATCCTCTCAATGTCAAATGACAATGAAAAAAGCCCTGGAGTGGACAGTATGGGAGAGGAGAGGCAAATGACAGGGGGAGGATGAGAGCAGAGGTAGGGGTTAATTGGGGGTTAAAGGGGGGTGGCTTGGGAGAGAGGACATACAGGGCAGGAAGTGAGGACATCAGTGCAGCGCTGGATGTGAATGTTGCCCGCCCGCCCTTGTTTTTTTTTAATGTGGTTGTAGGGGTTGAGTAGGGGTTCTTCTAGTCAAAGCGGCAGGGGCTGGAGGGGGACTTGGAGGAATTGGGAGAGATCTGGAGAAGAGTATTGGAGTTATTAGTATGGTGGAGCTGGGGCGGTACCCAGCCGGTGGTGGAAATCCCTGCAGGGGCAAAGGGAAATGGTGCCCTTGGGTCAGGTGAGGTACGGCCAAGGGTAAAGTAGGAGACTGAAGATTTGTGCTGCCTTCAAGTCCCCCTCCTGCTGGGATAGTGTTTGTAGGATTGTTTTTCTTGCACTGTTAAAATGTTATGGGTAATGTTTACCTAATTATTATGAGAGTTAGTTATATTGTTATTTATATTGTTAATTATGTTATTTAACAAAATTGGGCTGCTGTAGCCTTTTTTCTACTAAGTTGGTGTCTGCGCTATTTTCAGGGGTATGGGTGGGGTCATAGCGGTCTAGACTATCCCCTAGTCATGCCCTTATGGCTACAACAGACAAAAAACGTCTACGGTGCACAATAATACAATCCTCCACTATGCAAGAGTACAAAACAAATTCCGGTACTTGGATAAAAGTAGATACTTTATTCAAATCTTTATTAAAAAGTATTGTTTTTTTATATTATGCACCAAGAGAGGGCAAAACAAATAAAAAAAATGAGAGATCAACACGCTTCGGACTGCACTATCCCTTAGTCATGATCTATCTAACGTATCACATAGGTGGGATTTAACCAAGATCTAGCCACCCATCAAACCTGTTATAGGGTACGTTCACACGAGCGGATCCCCGCCGCTAAAGGACCACTGTATGCTGCCTTTACAGGCGCCTGCTCGGAGCAGCAACACACCGGCTATGAACAGACACACTGAAGCGATGTGCAAGTCACTGCGCATGCGTAGTGTACTCGCACACATCGCGACCGCTCCCCCTGCTCTGCTCTACATCGCAGTGTGTCTGCGCGTAGTGGCATATTTCCGCTCCAAGCAGGCACCTGTAAAGGCAGCATACAGTGGTCCTTCAGCGGCAGATCCGCAGTGTTATACGTGCTGGGGATCCGCTCGTGTGAGCGTACCCATATAATTGCATTGCCCAAGTGAACAATAAAACACCCAATACGAGAGTGGAAAGGATGCACAAAATGCTGAAAACAAGATATAGACTATGTACAGTATAAACAGTATATAATTCCTTAAAAGGGTTATAAAGCTAGCTATCGTCTATCCTGTAGATAAGGGATAACTTTTATTCTTGCCATAACCTCTTTAAAGGGGTACTCCGATGGAAAAAAATTTTTTTAACCTCTTAAGGACGTAGGGCGTACCTGTACACCCTACGCCCGGTACCATGACCCAGTGTTATACCGGTTCGGTCCCGACAGCTAATGATAGCCAATCGTTGTGACGCACGCTATTAACCCTTTAGACGCAGCAATCAAAGTTGATCGCCGCGTCTAAAATGAAAGTGAAAGCTTCCCGGCAGCTCAGTCGGGCTGATCGGGATTATCGTGATAAAATGTCCCGATCAGCTAGCACGCGACCGGAGGTCCCCTTACCTTGCTCCGTTGCGTCCGATCGGTGATTGATTGCTCCAAGCCTGAGATACAGGCTTGAGCAATCGACCGCTTATAACACTGATCCATGCAAAGCTATGGCTTTGCAGGGATCAGTGTAAAAGATCAGTGTGTGCAGTGTTATAGCCCCCTATGGGAGCTATAACACTGCAAAGAAAAAAGTTGAAAAAAAAGTTAATAAAGGTCATTTAACCCCTTCCCTAATAAAAGTTTGAATCACCCCCCTTTTCCCATAAAAAAACAAACTGTGTGAATAAAAATAAACATATGTGGTATCGCCGCGTGCAGAAATATCCAAATTCTAAAAATATATCATTAATTAAACTGCACGGTCAATGGTGTACGTGCAAAAAAATTCCAAAGTCCAAAATAGCGTATTTTTGGTCACTTTTTATATCATGAAAAAAGGAATAAAAAGCGATCAATAAGTCCGATCAATACAAAAATGGTACCGATAAAAACTTTAGATTACGGCGCAAAAAATGAGCCCTCATATAAAATTTCCTGCATGTAGTTATGATTTTTTCAGAAGTACGACAAAATCAAACCAATATAAGTAGGGGATCATTTTAACCGTATGGACCTAAAGAATAAATATAAGGTGTCATTTTTACCGAAAAATGCACTGCATAGAAACGGAAGCTTCAAAATGGCATTTTTCTTCAATTTTGTCACACAATTAATTTTTTTTTCCGTTTTGCTGTGGATTTTTTTGGTAAAATGACTAATGTCAATGCAAAGTAGAATTGGTGGCGCAAAAAATAAGCCATCATATGGAATTTTATGTGCAAAATTTAAAGCGTTATGATTTTTAGAAGATGATGAGGAAAAAATGAAAAATGCAAAAACGGAAAAACCCTGCGTCCTTAAGGGGTTAAATCAACTTTCTTTAAATCAACTGGTGCCAGAAAATTAAACAGATTTGTAAATTACTTCTATTAAAAAAATCTTAATCCTTCCAGTAATGATTTGAAGCTGTATGCTCCACAGGAAATTCTTTTTAAATTTCTTTTTAGTCTTGTCCACAGTGCTCTCTGCTGACACCTCTGTCGGTGTCAGGAACTGTCCAGAGCAGCATATGTTTGCTGAGGATTTTCTCCTGCTCTGGACAGTTCCTGACACGGACAGAGGTGTCAGCAGAGAGCACTGTGGACAAGACTAAAAAGAAATTCAAAGAGAAAATAATTTCCTTTGTAGCATACAGCTGCTAATAACTACTGGAAGGATAAAGATTTTTTTATAGAAGTAATTTACAAATCTGTTTAACTTTCTGGCACCAGTTGATTTAAAAAAAAAAAAAAAAAAATCCCACCGAAGTACCCCTTTAACACCTTAACGACCATGGATGAGTATACTCGTCCATGTGCCGTTAACGGGGTATACCGCGTCATACCGGCCGGCCTCCAGCTGATTCCTGTAGCTTGGGGCCGGCGTTAATAGCCGACATGTGGTGATCGGCGTGGCCGGCTATTAACCCTTTAGATCGCCACTGTGAAAGCTGATAGCAGCATCTTAAGGTGCCTTTATCTGTTCCCTGGTGTTCCAGTGGGGTGGATCGCCCCCCTGCAGCGCGATCGCGAGGAGGCGATCCACTGCTGAGGTAGCCGGATGGGCTTACCTCTCGTCCTGCTGCTGCTGCGGCTCTAACAATGATGAAGCCTGGCAGGACCAATCAATCGAGCGCAGAGCACGCAGATCAATGTGGTTTTATGGAACCACATTGATCTGTATGAGGAATCTAATGATTCCTCCTAAAAGTCCCCTAAGGGGACTAAAAGTGTAAAAAAAAAAAATTATCATTTTAAAAATGTTTAAAAACACGCACATTAACCCCTTACTAAATGGTGTTTTTTCTTCAATTTTGTCGCACAATGATTTTTCTTCCCCGTTTCGCCGTAGATTGTTGGGTAAAATGACTGATGTTATTACAAAGTAGAATTGGTGGCACAAAAAATAAGCCATCATATGGATTTTTAGGTGCAAAATTGAAAGGGTTATGATTTTTAAGAGGTAAGGAGGAAAAAAACGCCTTTGAGTCCTCAGCCAAGTGTCAAGGAGGCAGGAGCAAGCTGCTCAAGTGCCACACCCTGGTACATCTCCTCATCTGCCCTCACCTGTCGGGGGCTGCACCGAGATCTCGGCGGGACCCCTGCGATCATACATCTCATCCCCTATCCTTTGATAGGGGATAATGTATATAAAGCCTGAATACCCCTTTAATATTCAAATATCCCAACTTCCAAGTCAGATTAGGGCGTGCTGTGGCTTTCACCATGGAAAACTACAGCTCCCAGACCTGAGCAATGGTAAGAATATGCTGAGAGTTGTTGTTTCACCCATCATGACCTTACAAGTGACTACAGCACTGATGGGACACAGAATACACAATAACAGTGACTCACAGAGTCGTGCGGTAATAACTCAATTATGAATTATGGTAATAAAATTATGAATTATGAAACATTTTAAATTATGAAAATTATAAAAAATATCAAAATTATGACCCGGTGAATTGTAGACAAAGCTAATCAATACAATTCACATCTGAGTCCGACTATTTCCTCAGATATCAACAAGTTCTTTTTATGACGGGATGACATTAACGCTTAAGGGGGTACTCCGCCCCTAGACATCTTATCCTCTATACAAAGGATAGGGGATAAAATGTCAGATCGCGGGGGTCCCGCTGCTGGGGGAACCCCGGGATCTCGGCTACAGCACCCACTTCAACGGCTTCCCGCAACGCTGGAGGCTTCGGATCCCGACCACGCGAACGGAAGAGCGTGATGTCACGACTCCGCCCCCGTGTGACGTCATCCCCCGCCCCTCAATGCAAGTCTATGGGAGGGGGCGTGACGGCTGTCACGCCCCCTCCCATAGACTTGCATTGAGGGGACGGGCGTGACGTCACACGGGGGCGGAGTGGTGACGTCACGATCTTCCGTTCACGGGGTCGGGATCCGAAGCCTCCAGCGTTGCCGGAAGCCGTTGAAGTGGGTGCTGTAGCCGAGATCCCGGGGTTCCCCAGCAGCGGGGATAAGATGTCACGTGGAGCTCACGTGGATAAGATGTCTAGGGGCGGAGTACCCACTTTAAGGATGTAGTTTTGCAATATACAATAATAAACAGATTATAAAGTATATAGATTTATGGTTTATAAGGTTATAAACATAAATGAGTAATAAACATAATGATATAGGCAAATGAATATCAATTAGATATTAGTAAACATTATAAGATTGTTAATTGACTACATATAAGTAGAACAATACATGTGAGTAGTAAGTAACCTGTTACAATAAACAAAAGCTACTAGGTTAGGAATATCATATAAGAATAAGGTTACATATCACTCTATCCAGAGGAACCTCATGATATCAAGATGGGTAATATCTAATCATAGACATCAATATGGAATGGTAAATACACTCCCCGCCCCCTTCTAACCAACTACAAATCACATGACTCCATGAATGGGAAAATCATCTAAGCATATAAACATGGAAGAATTATGATATACTTCCGCCCCATTCTGGACTATTTTCTATACATGATCTTGGTAAGATTATTAAGACAATTAAATAACAATGATATATGATCTTGCTAGACTATATTTTAGGGGGAAGAACTTGAAGCAAGTTTCCTGTGTGGGAAATATATTTATAACACTTAGGAATTCTAAGCATGCGACGTGATGAGGAGGTCAGACACACACTCCATGAATTATTAATGGTGAATGAAGCGGTGGCTCCAGACTTTGTAGCACCATATACTGACCTGAAACCAAGGTCTCGGATGACTCCATTATTTTCGCAATTTGCGAATATTGAATCATTTGTCAATCTTACTACAGCAGATATTGAAGCCATACGGCCAAGGAGACATCTTATTAATACCAATCTAATGCCTGCAGAGCAACTAGCCCTGGAGATTGAAGTCGGACCGGTCCTTGGTCATCGAGCCCTCCGATAAAGGGGGCAATGTGGTGATCATGGACCAGCCTATGTCTCTATGGTAATGGATCTCCTCTCAGATCAAACCAAATATGAACCTATACCATCAGACCCTACAGGTGAATATATTTGCCTTTTTTTAAAACTCTTGATAAGGCAAGAGAAGACTGTTTAATCTCTAATGATGAGTACAAATTCCTCTATAATTGAAGATTTTCCTAGTTTTAATGACGGAAAATATAGATTTTATTAACGACAGGAGGCGAGCAATATTTGCATTATCTTTCTTTACTGAACTCACATAGCAGCGAAACAGTTAATGAAAGTTTGTAGAGAAGAAAACTTAGGTGTAACCAAGCATGACAGGTAATCACAGGTGCACTAATCATGCTCTTAGTACAGGTAATAAATAGCCAGGCAGGTTAAGTCCCACCCTCTTTCTGAGATGCGACAAAGTAATAAACAATTAAAATAAACCATAGTCCAGAATTCCGGAAAGAAACGAACAGACTATCAAACTGAAGACTCTTAGATGAAAACGAAGATCTTGAACTGGAACATGGAGTCATCAAAAACTTTTAGCGGAAAGGATTCTTCCGAAGAGTAGTCCATGGATATGGGATGAAGATCATCAATATGCTGAAAAATATAAAAATGGTAAATCATAATAAGGGAGGGATATAAATGATAGGGAGGGATATTGCTCGCCTCCTGTCATTAATAAAATCTATATTTTCCGTCATTAAAACTAGGAAAATCTTCAATTTTATGTCCGACAGGAGGCTCCAAATATTTGCAAGTTTAAAGCTATAAAAACATAGGCAATAAATTATACATTATAGAATAGACATGGAGACATGAGTGTCTGGTCTGAAGTAAAATGTTTTAAATGTGTGTTCGGTTGACCAGTTGGCTGCTTTAAGAAGATCAAAGAGAGATCCTCCTTTTTGAATGGTTTTGGTGGACATAGCTCCTCGGGTAGAGTGTGCTCCAAATTTGGAAGTATCAATTCCAGCCATATCCATGGCTATCCTGACCCATCTTGCTAAGGTAGCTGATGTAACTGGAAGATGGGGTTTATAATAAGATATGAGTAATTGGGGGAGAGAGTGATTACGAAGAGAAGATGTTTTATGTTCGTAAGATTTTAGGCATCTAACTACACAAAGTTTGGGATGGTTAATGAAGGTGGGATAGAAGACCGAATGGATATTGGTTTTTGTACGTCGGGAAATAGCAAAATGAACCCCGTGGGGAGAAAAGGATCTATTTGAAATATCTAGAGCTTTGACATCTGAAACTCTCTTTATAGAAATGAGGCAAAGAAGTACCGTAAGTTTAATCGAAAGTAATTTCAAGGGAAGGAGATCATTATCTTCCCAAGAAGAAAAGAGATTGAGAATTAGGGAGACGTCCCAGGTGGATTCATATTTAGGACGAGGAGGTCTTTTGAGGCGAATTCCTTTCAATAATCTACATATAAGAGGGTGCTTACCAATTGGGAGAGAATTGATGTGTTCGTGCTCTGCCGAAATGGCAGAGCGATACAGATTTATAGTTCTGTAAGCTTTGCCTGAGTCAAAGGATTCTGAAAGAAAATTTAGGATATGGGAGATAGATGCTCGAACGGGATCCAGAGATCGTTGAGAGCACCAATGAACCCAAAGTCTCCAGGCTGATCTGTAAGCCTTGTGGGTACCTGGAGCCCATGATTCTGAGAGGATGTCTTTAGTTGATTGTGAAAGTTCGCAATCAAGTGGGGATTGCCTGTGATCATCCAGGCGATGAGTGATAGAGAGCCGGATAGGATCAAGGGGTGAGGGTTCCCTAGGGGGTCCTGAAGAAGACGAGGGAAGACAGGTAGGATTTTTGGAATATCCATGGATAGTTGGAGAACTTGGGGAAACCAAGTTTGGGATGGCCACCATGGGGTAATCAATACCATGGTCGACTGTTGAGTTATCACCTGAGATAATACTCTCGGAATCATTGCAAATGGAGGGAAAGCGTAGAGGGTTTTTTGTGGCCACAGTTGAAGAAAGGCGTCTATTCCCAAAGCTTCCTGGTCCGGTCTCCAGCTGAAGAAAAGAGGTAATTGATTGTTCAAGCGGGAAGCAAAAAGGTCCATATAAAGAGGTCCCCATATGGAATTGATAGAGGAGAAAACAGAGGAATCCAGTCTCCAGTCGCTGGAATCTGTAAGGAAGCGAGAATTCCAGTCTGCAATGGAATTGGCTAAACCAGGTAAGTATTCTGCTTTCAAAATAATATTCTTTTCTAAGCAGAAATGCCAGAAATCCTTCGCAATGTCTGATAAAGCTTTGGAAGTTGTACCTCCCAAGCGGTTGATGTACTGAACCGCTGAGATATTGTCCATTCGAAGCAAAATACAGCAGTGTGATCTGTACTTTGCGAAACTCTTCAGGGCAAAGGAACCTGCTAAGAGTTCCAGACAGTTGATATGAAGGTTGGCTTCGTTCTCTGACCATTTTCCTCCTGTGGTGAGTATCCCACAGCGAGCTCCCCAGCCTGATAGGCTGGCATCCGACTCTATGATAATGTCCGGAGTGTAATGAAAAATGGTCTTGCCATTCCAAGATTCTAGGTGAGAAAGCCACCATAGAAGTTCTTCCCTGGCTTCGATAGAGATGATTATCAAGTCTGAATAGTCCATGCCCTGTCTCAGATGGTGAATTTTGAGACGTTGTAAAGCACGATAGTGTAATGGTGCTGGGAAGACAGCTTGTATTGAGGCGGATAACAGGCCAATTATCCGAGCAAGTGCCCGTAAGGATATCATCCGTTTGCTCAAGGCAGATCGAATTTCTTTCCGAATTATTTTCAGTTTTTTTGGTAGGTAGGCTTAAGATAGTTTTCTGGGTGTCTATCATGAAACCCAAGAATTCCACTTCCCTTGACGGGGTCAGAATTGATTTTTTGTTGTTGATGGAAAAACCTAGTGAGGTGAGAAGAGATATTGTCCATTGAAGGTGTTGGAGAAGAGTTGTTTGAGACTGAGCCATGACGAGAATGTCGTCCAAGTAAATAATTAGACGGACACCTCTGCTCCTGAGAATGGATGTAATGGGTTTCATGAGCTTTGTAAAGCACCATGGGGCTGACGACAGGCCGAAGGGGAGGCAGGTGAACTGCCATTTTTGACCTTTCCAGATAAACTGGAGGTATTGTTGGTGGGTGGAATGTATTGGAACAGTGAGGTAGGCATCTTTTAGATCTACCTTCACTAGCCAATCTCCTTGAATCAAGATGTCCCTGAGAAGGTGTATCCCTTCCATTTTGAAGTGTTGGTATAATACAAACTTGTTCAAAAGGCGAAGGTTGATTACTGGTCTGTATCCGCCATCTTTTTTCTTCACAAGAAAAAGATTGCTGAGGAAGCCTTGTGTGTGATTTGGGATTGGAATAATTGCTCCTTTGGAATGAAGGTCTATGATCTCTTGATCTACAAGTTCTTGGTCTGAAATTGAAAACTGAATTGGTATGGGAAGAGTGTGTTGTATTGGTGGAGTCATGAAGTCTATCAGGAATCCTGAAACCGTGTTCAGAATCCAAAGGTCTGAGGTTATTGAAGACCAAGCATGAATAAAATGTTGGAGTCTTCCTCCTAGGGGAAGAAGGAAAGAAGATAGAGGAACTGGACTTACCTGAAGATGGTCTGGTCCTGGGGTAGCCTCTGGATCTCCATGGGCGTCCTCTAGTTGGAAAGAATGGAGCTGGAGTGAAGGAGGATGATTGTTGAAAGTTGCTTCTTTCTTGATTGAGCCTCTAGGGTACTGCCTAGATGAGGAGGCTCTGCTGGGAAAGCGGCCCCTACCTTTCCAGCCTTCCCAAAAAATTTTAGAGGGAAAAACTTTCTTTAAAGATGATTGGGCTTTGTCAAGGGATGTAAAAATCCCGACAAATTTCCCTATTTCCTTAATAAAAGCCTCTCCAAAGAGAAGCCCTTCAGAAGAGTTTTCCAACTCATGTGTTGCTAGATTAGCTAATTGAGGATCCATCCTCATGAGAATTGTGCGGCGACGTTCCACCGCAATAGCTGAATTAGCATTGCCTAGTAGGCAAAGGCTCTTTGTGCCCAACCACGCAAAGTGTTGGCATCAATGGGGTGTCCTGAGGCTATTGCTGAATCAGATATTTCTAATATCTGTGTTAGAGGGCCTAGGATATCAAGCAATTTATCTTGACAGGCCTTGAAGGATCTGTCTAGACCTTTTTTAGGATTCTTCCCCCGTTTTATTTAGATATTTGACTAGAATAGGGTCAAGTTCGGGGGTTGCATTCTGCTTTTTCAGGCAGATTAGGCTGAGGGCATTCGGATCTTATCTTGTTTCGGGTGGATCTGTCCAAAGGTTTCCTAATTCTGGCAGACAGATATTTTGCCAGATGGGAATTTGGCACCCATTCTGAGGATCTTGGGTGATGAATCAGATCCGGGTTGAAATATGGGGTGCCCTGGCTATCTAGAAGAACCGTTTCTGTAGTTGTCCCAGTTTCTGGGTCATTATGTGTTTCAGCAATTTCACCTTCCTCATACTCCATTTCTTCAGCAGAAGAATGATCAGATATATCTGAGTATGAGTCAGAGTCATTATCTGAGGAAGATGGTTCCACATATGAATCAGGTTTGGATCTTTTAAGAACCTTTTTTGCCCTAGCACTTTTGACTTCCCTCTGGGCAGGGGGTCTGGGATGTTTAGGGTTAACATCGGTATGGTGACTAGTTGTAGCCAAATTTTCATTCGTGTCCTGACCTAACCCAGGGCGAGAGTGTCGCTTAGACAGGGTTTCATGGTCGTCATTTGCACAGAAATGTCTTTTATGTGTGCGTTTCCCCTGAGATTTGAAACCTTTAGCTAAACCGGTTGTGGACTCCTCTGCAGACCAAAATATGTCTGAAGGAGTAGAGGGTTTATTAAAACTGGGGTTATTGTGTGGCATAGCCGATGACACGGATTCTGATATGGTCTCACGTATAGAGGAGATAGCTGATTTTATAGCTAATTGTATTCTATGGTCTACCATATTTTTTACGGCAGTTGGGTCTGACATATCAATATCCCCAGAGGTAGAGGAATGTTCCTCTCTAGAGGTTTTATTTTCAGAGGACATTGAAATAGTAAGTTACTATGGTAAGTATACCGATAGAAATTATAGGGTAGTAATAAATTATGGCCTCAGAAATATAAGTATGACTGGAAAATAGTTATAATTAATAGCTATCTGCCGGAGAATAACTTTCCTGAGTGAAATAAATCTTTTGGTAAAGTCTGACAGGAGCTGAGAAGCGCTGCGGAGCTGTGACAGGGTCGCGGCGGGAGAGCTGACAGGCAGACTTCAGCTGTTACAGAGATATTCAGTGAGAAGCGAGATCTCGCGATAAACGAGAGTTGAACTGTGAGGAGAAATTGAGCTGTGTGGGAGAGCGCGCGCTGGAGTGAAAGAGAAAAGTTTACAAGGTATATATCATTGACACAAGGGAATGTATGATGGAACAAAGATTACCGGGAGGAGAAGGGGGGGGGGGGGGGGCGGGGGGGTGTTTGGCACGGGAGACGGTCTAAGTGTGTATAGTGTAATGAGTAATGTAATGTACCAGCGTATATGTGTGAACAATGTATAATACTGCAATTCCGGTAACAATATTATATTATATTTAAACAATATATTACTGCAATATAACACTTGAGAGAGAAGACAATATGGTACTTATCTCTTGAGTGAGCAGCGAAGAAAGAGGGTGGGACTTAACCTGCCTGGCTATTTATTACCTGTACTAAGAGCATGATTAGTGCACCTGTGATTACCTGTCATGCTTGGTTACACCTAAGTTTTCTTCTCTACAAACTTTCATTAACTGTTTCGCTGCTATGTGAGTTCAGTAAAGAAAGATAATGCAAATATTGGGAGCCTCCTGTCGGACATAAAATCCACAATTGCAATGTTCTATACGTTGCCAAAAACACACAAGTTCACTACACCCATTCGCGGCAGACTAATAGTCTCTGGGGACGACTATCTGACTCAAGGGCCCAGTATATACCTTGATAAGGTACTGGCACCCTTTGTGATCACGTTACCATCGTGTCTTAAGGATACCAAAGATACGGTACTGAAGTTACAGGATATTGAGGGACATTTATCAATGTTTGCTTATGTATTCCTTTTTTTTAGTAATTTTTTCCTTACTTTTTTTTTGCTTATGTGCGACGTATTTATCAACTGCTTTCAGGCTGTTGATAATTTTCTTTCACGTAAGCAATTTTTCCTTTTTTACTTTGGTAGTAGCTTTTTCTGCTCCATGTTTGAGCTGGAGTAAATTTAGTCAATTTTTAACGCTGTTGCGACTTTTTTTTGCGCAGGTGCGACTGTCGCAGTTAATAAATTCCTGACTACCCGTAGTCCATTTTAAAAATTATTACTACATAGTAAATTTTAGGAAAACTTGCTTTTCTCGCTTTCCAGTCAAAATGTCGCACGAAAAAGCGTGTAGTCGCAGTTACGACAATTTTTCGACAATTATAGTAAAGAAAACCTGACTAAACCCCTTGATAAATGTCCATAATAGATGTTACTAAAACCATGATACCAGCTTATATGTGGAAAGCTTATATAGTTACATTCAACGTGATTTTGGTCTGACCACTATCAGTCATTTTTTGAGCACAAAAAGCACTTTCTTCACTAGTCACAATTCCTTTGTTATTGAACTATTGAAGTTCATCTTAACATACAATTATTTTTTATTTAACCCCTTAAGGACCAGGCCAATTTTCACTGTAGGACCAGAGCGTTTTTTGCACATCTGACCACTGTCACTTTAAGCATTAATAACTCTGGGATGCTTTTACCTTTCATTCTAATTCCGAGACTGGTTTTTCATGACATATTTTACTTTATGTTAGTGGTAAAATTTTGTCGATACTTGCATCATTTCTTGGTGAAAAATTTGAAAATTTGATGAAAAAATTAGAAAATTTAGCATTTTTCTAACTTTGAAGCTCTCTGCTTGTAAGGAAAATAGACATTCCAAATAAATTATATTTTGATTCACAATACAATATGTCTTCTTTATCTTTGCATCATAAAGTTGAAATGTTTTTACTTTTGAAAGACATCAGAGGGCTTCAAAGTATAGCAGCAATTTTCCAATTTTTCTCAAAATTTTCAAAATCAGAATTTTTCATGGACCAGTTCAGGTTTGAAGTGGATTTGAAGGGCCTTCCTATTAGAAATACCCCACAAATGACCCATTATAAAAACTGCACCACTCAAAGTATTCAAAATGACATTCAGTAAGTGTGTTAACCCTTTAGGTGTTTCACAGGAATAACAGCAAAATGAAGGCGAAAATTCAAAATCTTAATTTTTTACACTCGCATGTTCTTGTAGACCCAGTTTTTGAATTTTTACAAGAGGTAAAAGGAGACAAATCCTCTCAAAATGTGTAACCCAATTTCTCTCGAGTAAGGAAATACCTCATATGTGTATGTCAAGTGTTTGGCGGGCGCAGTAGAGGGCTCAGAAGGGAAGGAGCGACAATGGGATTTTGGAGAGTTTTTCTGAAATGGTTTTTGGGCGGCATGTCACGTTTAGGAAGCCCCTATGGTGCCAGAACAGCAGAAAACCCCAACATGGCATACCAATTTGGAAGCTACAACCCTCAAGGCACGTAACAAGGGGTCCAGTGAGCCTTAACACCCCACACGTGTTTGATGACTTTTCGTTAAAGTCGGATGCGTAAATGAGAAAAAAAATAAATTTTCACTAAAGTGCAGTTTTTCCCCCCTAATTTACCATTTTTATAAAGGGTAATTGGAGAAAATGCCACCCAAAATTTGTAACCCCATCTCTTCTGAGTATGGAAACACCCCATGTTAGGACGTAAAATGCTCTGCGGGCACACTACAATGCTCAGAAGAGAAGGAGTCACTTTTGGCTTTTTGAAAGCAAATTTTGCTGAAATGGTTTTTGGGGGGCATGTCGCATTTAGGAAGCCCCTATGGTGCCAGAACAGCAAAAAAAAAACACATGGCATACTATTTTGGAAACTACACCCCTCAAGGAACGTAACAAGGGGTACAGTGAGCCTTAACACTTCACAGGTATTTCACGACTTTTTGTTAAAGTTGAATGTGTAAATGAAAAAAAAAAAAAAATTTCACTAAACTGATGGTTTTCCCCCAAATTTTTACAAGGGGTAATAGGAGAAAATGACCCCCAAAATTTGTAACCCCATCTCTTCTGAGTATGGAAATACCCCATGTGTGGACGTCAAGTGCTCTGCTGGCGCACTACAATGTTCAGAAGAGGAGGAGCGCCATAGAGCTTTTGGAAAGGGAATTCGTTTGGAATGGAAGTCAGGGGCCATGTGTGTTTACAAAGCCCCCCGTGGTGCCAGAACAGTGGACCCCCCACATGTGACCCCATTTTGGAAACTACACCCCTCACAGAATTTAATAAGGGGTGCAGTCAGTATTTACACCCCACTGGTGTTTGACAGATCTTTGGAACAGTGGGCTGAGCAAATGCAAAATTAAATTTTTCATTTTCACGGACCACTGTTCCAAAAATCTTTCAGACACATGTGGGGCGTAAATGCTCACTGTACCCCTTATTACATTATGTGAGGGGTGTAGTTTCCAAAATGGGGTCACATGTGAGGGGGGGGGTCCATTGTTCTGGCACTATGGGGGCTTTGTAAACACACGTGGCCTTCAATTTTGGACAAATTTTCTCTTCAAAATCCCAATGTCGCTCCTTCTCTTCTGAGCATTGTAGTTCGCCTTCAGAGCACTTTACATCCACATATGGGGTATGTTCTTACTCAGAAGAAATGGGGTTACAAATTTTGGGAGGCTTTTTTCCTATTTTCCCTTGTGAAAATTTAAAATTTAGGGTAACACCAGCATTTTAGTGAAATTTTTTTTTTTCCCATCCAACTTTAATGAAAATTCGTCAAACACCTGTGGGGTATTAAGGCTCACTATACCCCTTGTTACATTCCGTGAGGGGTGTAGTTTCCAAAATGGGGTCACATGTGGGTATTTCTTTTTTTGCGTTTATGGCAGAACCGCTGTAAAATCAGCCACCCCTGTGCAAATCACCAATTTAGGCCTCAAATGTACATAGTGCACTCTCACTCCTGAGCCTTGTTATGCGCCCACAGAGCATTTTACGCCGACATATGGGGTATTTAAATTTTGGGGGTCTTTTTTCCTTTTACCTCTTGTGAAAATAAAAAGTAAAGGGCAACACCAGCATGTTAGTGTAAACATTTTTTTTTTTACACTAACAGGCTGGTGTAGCCCCCAACTTTTCATTTTCATGAGGGGTAAAAGGAGAAAAAGCCCCCCAAATTTGTAGTGCAATTTCTCCCGAGTACGGAAATACCCCATATGTGTCCCTAAACTGTTTCCTTGAAATACGACAGGGCTCCGAAGTAAGAGAGCGCCATGCGCATTTGAGGACTAAATTAGGGATTGCATAGGGGTGGACATAGGGGTATTCTACGCCAGTGATTCCCAAACAGGGTGCCTCCAGCTGTTGCTAAACTCCCAGCATGCCTGGACAGTCAGTGGCTGACCGGAAATGCTGGGAGTTGTTGTTTTGCAAACACAGCTGAACAATACATTTTTCATTTTTATTGGGGGGGGGGGGGGGCAGTGTAAGGGGGTGTATATGTAGTGTTTTACCCTTTATTATGTGTTAGTGTAGTGTAGTGTAGTGTTTTTAGGGTATATTCGCACTGGCGGGTTACAGTGAACTTACCGCTAGGAGTTTGCGCTGCAGCAAAAAATTTGATGCAGCTCATGCTTGAAGCAGGAAACTCACTGTAAACCCGTCCGTGTGAATGTACCATGTACATTCCCATGGGGGGGCAAACCTCCAGCTGTTTCGAAACTACAACTCCCAGCATGCACTGACAGACCGTGCATGCTGGGAGTTGTACTTTTGCAACAGCTGGATGCACACTGGTTGGAAACCTCAAGTTAGGTTCTGTTACCTAACTCAGTATTTTCCAACCAGTGTGCCTCCAGCTGTTGCAAAACTACAACTCCCAGCATGTACTGATTGCCGAAGGGCATGCTGGGAGATGTAGTTATGCAACAGCTAGAGGCACCCATCTACAACTCCCAGCATGCTGAGACAGCTGTTTGCTGTTTGGGCATGCTAGGATTTGCAGTTTTGCAACATCTGGAGGTCTACAGTTTAGAGACCACTGCACAGTGATTTCCAAACTGTGGACCTCCAGATGTTGCAAAACTACAAATGCCAGCATGCCCAGACAGCAAACTGCTATGTGGGCATGCTGGGAGTTGTACTTTTGCAAGATCTAGAGGACCACAGTTCACAGCACAGTGATCTCCAAACTGTGACCATCCAGCTGTTGCAAAACTACAAATCCCAGCATGACAGCTGTCTGGGCATGCTGGGAATTGTAGTTTTGCAACATCTGGAGGGCAACAGTGTAGAGACCACTGTATAGTGGTCTCACACTGTAGTCCCCTAGATGTTGCTAAGCAATAGTGCTGGGCGGTATACCGGTATGAACCGGATACCGTTTTTTTTTTCTCCCACGGTATGGATTTTTGCCCATACCGCTATACCGGTCGGGCCCCTCCCCCACCCTCCGGATGAATTGTAGAGCCCAGCGCGGCGCCCTCACTTGTTCCGGTGTACTTCTGTGGCCCGATTCCGAGAGCGGAATCGGGCCACAGAAGCGAATCCATTTACTGTGTCCCCCGCTGCGCCTGTCATCCAGTGTCCCCGCGAGCACGATCAATCCCCACCGCTAGCGGGATCGATGTGCCCACTAGCAGTGTCACAAGAATGCCTGCCGCGAGCGCGATCGCTACCATCACCGCTAGCGGGGTCCCTGTGCCCACTAGCGCAGCTCTGTTCCCCGTCCCTGTCAGCTCTCAGTGTACGGGAACAGATTTAAAAGCCTCGTGCCCCCGATCTGCTATTGGTGGTCGCTTCTAGACCACCAATAGCAGAGATAGGAGGGGTGGCACCCCTGCCACCTCACTCCTATCCCTTCAGGGGGATCGTGGGTGTCTTGGACAACCACGATCCCCCTTATTTTCCGGGTCACCATAGACCCGTAATCACGCAAATCGCAAGTGTAAATTCACTTGCGATTTGTGCCGATCGCTGACATGGGGGGTCTGATGACCCCCCTGGGCATTTGCGCAGGGTACCTGCTGATCGGTAAAGGTACTCCATTGGTCCTTAAGTACCAGGGAGCAGAGGCATACCTGTACGCCCTTGGTCCTTAACAGGTTAATGGCACTTTCTATCATCAAACACAGGGCACTGCTTGGTCTTCTTGTGCACCGACTTATGCTAACTTATTTTTAGGGTGGTGGGAAGACATGATTGTTTTTTCTGAGGTTTACAGTTCATTCACTAATCACATTATTTTTTGGGGGCGCTATATCGATGATGTCCTGATACTTTGAGACGGATATCTTTCACTTTTCACGGATTTTGTACACCAACAGAATTCCAACGATATAGGTATGATTTTCACCTGCGAGATAGGAGAATCCTCTATCAACTTTTTGGATCTACACATTTATATCGATGAGGAACTTAAGATACAAACTAAAGTTTATCTGCAAACTATCTCCTACATTAAAGAAGTTGGCATCCTGACCGTCTAAAATCTAGTATTCCTGTAGGACAATACCTACGAGCGCGTCGCAATTGCTCAGAGGAATCATCATTTCAAGAAGAGAGTAATACATTGTATGGGAGATTCAGGCAAAGGGGGTACCCTAAGAAACACCTAAAAAAAAGCGTACCAGAGAGCACGGACTGTAGATCGAGGAACTATTGTCACGATTCGGCTTCCAGGTAGTGGATCCTCTGTGTCAGCGAGGGATTGGCGTGGACCGTGCTAGTGGACCGGTTCTAAGAGGCTACTGGTGTTCACCAGAGCCCGCCGCAAAGCGGGATGGTCTTGCTGCGGCAGTAGCAACCAGGTCGTATCCACTAGCAACGGCTCTACCTCGCTGACTGCTGAGAAGGCGTGGGACAGAAGGACTAGGCAGAGGCAAGGTCAGACGTAGCAGAAGGTCGGGGGCAGGCGGCAAGGTTCGTAGTCAAGATGGATAGCAAGGGTTCAGGTAACACAGGCTTTGGACACACTAAACGCTTTCACTGGCACAAGGCAACAAGATCCGGCAGGGGAGTGCAGGGGCAGTGATCAGATATAGTCTGGGAGCAGGTGGGAGCCAATTAAGCTAATTGGGCCAGGCACCAATCATTGGTGCACTGGCCCTTTAAGTCTCAGAGAGCTGGCGCGCGCGCGCCCTAGAGAGCGGAGCCGCGCGCGCCAGCACATGACAGCAGGGGACCGGGACGGGTAAGTGACCTGGGATGCGATTCGCGAGCGGGCGCGTCCCGCTGTGCGAATCGCATCCCCGACGGACATGACAGTGCAGCGCTCCCGGTCAGCGGGACCGACCGGGGCGCTGCGGGGAGAGAGACGCCGTGAGCGCTCCGGGGAGGAGCGGGGACCCGGAGCGCTAGGCGTAACAACTATGTTGTCCCAACTAACATCCTGTGATAAAACAGAACGGATACGATGCATTGGAACCTATGATGGTTATACACATCAAATCATGGGTATGCTAAGAAAGCACTAGCATCTATTGGCATAAGATGGTTTACGTGACAGACTGGTCCACAGTCATCTAGATACCTCTGAAAGAAAAAGTACATGACTGAAAAGGAATACAGTCGGCTCCTTTCCTTGTGGGCATTGTACCTCCTGTCCACATATCATCAAAACCAAAACCTTTACGAAGCCCATAGACTCTCGGACTTATGACATCAGACAGTTCATTAATTGCAGTAGCAAAAACATGATCGATATAGCAATATGCACATGTCCGAGAGCCTATGTGGGAAAAACCACACAGGAGCTGAGGAGGCGTATCTCACAGCACCTTAGTGGTATTCGTACTAAGAAAGATCCACCTGTATCCCGACATATGCAAGCATATCATAACAGCAATATACAAGAAATCAAATTTGTAGGTTTATGCCAGCTACGCTTAGGGCCCAGACGAGGCAATGTGGATAAAAGTCTCTTGGGACAAGAAGCAAGTTGGATTCACCGACTCAAGAGCATGACACCCAGAGGATTGAATGAAGGTTTCTCTTTTGCTGT